>NC_047114.1:29989714-30065042 GCF_902500255.1 Thalassophryne amazonica | reverse complement strand
ATGAACATTCAGTACACGAGCAACAGCTCTGGTTGACATTCCTGCTGTCAGCATGCCAATTGCACGCTCCCTCAAATCTTGCGACATCTGTGGCATTGTGCTGTGTGATAAAACTGCACCTTTCAGAGTGGCCTTTTATTGTGGGCAGTCTAAGGCACACCTGTGCAGTAATCATGGTGTCTAATCAGCATCTTGGTATGGCACACCTGTGAGGTGGGATGGATTATCTCAGCAAAGGAGAAGTGCTCACTATCACAGATTTAGACTGGTTTGTGAACAATATTTGAGAGAAATGGTGATATTGTATATGTGGAAAAAGTTTTAGATCTTTGAGTCCATCTCATACAAAATGGGAGCAAAACCAAAAGTGTTGCATTTATATTTTTGTTGAGTGTATGTATGTATGTGTATGTGTATGTATGTATATGTGTATGTATGTATGTATGTATGTGTGTATGTATGTATGTATATATGTATGTATGTATGTATGTGTGTGTGTATATATGTATGTATGTGTGTGTGTATATATATGTATATATGTATGTGTGTATATATATGTATATATGTATGTGTGTATATATATGTATATATGTATGTGTGTATATATATGTATATATGTATGTGTGTATATATATGTATATATGTATGTGTGTATATATATGTATATATGTATGTGTGTATATATATGTATGTGTGTATATATATGTATGTGTGTATATATATGTATGTGTGTATATATGTATGTGTATGTATGTATATATGTGTGTATGTATGTATATATGTGTGTATGTATGTATATATGTATGTATATATGTATATATGTATGTGTGTATATATGTATGTATGTATGTGTGTATATATGTATATATGTATGTGTGTATATATGTATATATGTATGTGTGTATGTGTGTGTGTGTGTGTGTGTACACACACACACACTCCAGATGCCCTTCCTGACACAACTCCATATTATATGGAGAATGGGCGGGGGTGGGTTTTGAACCGGGCACCTTTATATTATACCCCATTCCACAGAGCACCGTCCCTTCCTGTTTCATCCTGAATAGCAAATCGGAGTATATTTTGAAGTATCACAGTAACTCCTTGATTCATCTTTTGTCAGCTTTAAACAAACGGTATAAGTAGTAGTTACAGCCATGGGTGCCATTTTGAAATTGAGGTCAAATTTTCAAAGTGTTCAAAAATTTCATCCTAGTTCACCAAATCAGAGTCATTGTGAGGACACTTCCAGTGTTGCAGACTGAATGGCACCCCCTAAAACTCAGTCTGCCCTGTCTTCACTGCGCATGCATCATTTCGTACCACAGCAGCGTCCTTTCTTAGCGTCAGCAGCGGTGCACCAATTATCACCTTGTTTCTGCTTAAAACTGCACTCCAGTCATCATCTATTTCAGCGATAGATATCTGAAGCTTTTGTAAAACAATAATTTCCACATAAATTTAGCATTTTTCATAAGAAAAGATGGGGGACCTATCAGAGCACCACAGCAGCACATCTAATTCTGACGTGCTGCTGCTGTGCTTACATCATTTTGGAGCGCCAGTAGAGCCTGTTCACCCGTTTGGCAAAATTCTATCCTACGTCTTTTGGATCCTTTGGATCTATGGAAAATAAAGCAGTGCTGACTTATGGTTTGGTTTATAAATAAATTAATACTGATAGAATAACTCCATTAATGTCACTTCTGTTATTTGTACAAAGTTAAAATATAACATATATCTTTTAATGTTGAATAATGCACTAATTCTGAAGTTTTGTAACAAACACAGACAGATGGCAAAGGATTATGAATAAAATGTGCCTCTGCTAACACTGATTGGTTGACTCATCCATTCTATGTAAACCAGCATGTTAATGTGAGGTATGTTGGTGTTTACAGATAAATGTGCTTTTGCACAGTGTCAGTTTTTTGTGTAAAAAAAAAAAAAAAAAAAAGGCATTTTCAAAAAAAAGAAAGAAAAAGCCTAGTTGTAATTAGATAATCGTCTGATATAACCACTGTCAAAATAAATAGAACACTGTCAACTACTGGATGCTCAGTACTAGGGCAAATACTGCCATGTACACTACTGGCCAATAGATGGCAGTAGAGACCGTGAAAAGTTGCCAAAACAAAATTCCAGATAATCCATGCCTGCTACGTTTAAGATGCGTGGAATGCAAACTGAATTTCAGACATCTTATATATATTACTCTGAAACAAAGATAACAGACAGTGTTTGATATAAGCAGGATGCTAATAGCAAACAGGAATCGATTGCAATGATTCCAATTGAAAATAATGGAGCAACCAAAGCTTCTTCTGGCATTTTTACATAAAACAAACACAACAACAACGTCTATAAACCCAGAGAATATATTCACGAGAGTTTTAGGCACAATATAGAAAGAGTTTAATGCTGTTGTCCGTGTGGAGCCTGATCAAAGCGTCTGAAATGCATTTCTTCTGTCGTGAATGTACTGAGGTACCCATAATGCACCTGGGCACAGCATGTCCACACTAAAACCTTCAAAATTAGTGCATTACTTTAAAACTAAAACATATATGTGATATTTTCACTTTAGATTTTCACTTTTCACTTTATTTTCACTAAAACTTAAGATGTGACGTTAATTTAAATAACTTGTCCAAAATTAGTTTGGTTAAAATTTTAACCATAAGTTAAAACTATATGCCTCTGGATGACTTGGGTGATATTGCCAGCGTATCAGTATGGGGTAAAAAAAAATGTTTTTTTCTTTTTTGTGACCAGCTCTCCTTTGCCTGCAGAGGATAAAGCAGTTTCTTTTAGAACCAGCTCTCCTCTGTTTACGGAGGATAGAACTACACATCTACTATAAGACATTTTACGGGTAGGTACTTAACTGATTTTTAGATTTCATAGATGTTTGTAACTATTCAGCTTTGTTTACCACATCTGCAAAAATATGTTAGCGGTCTAAAAATTATCTGACCAAAACTTATCGGAAGATAATTAGTCCGATAATATTGTTCAAAGTTATCTGAAAAGCTAATCCGATAATGAAAACATTATCTTCAATAATTAGCGGTTAGCGGATTAGCAGAACTGTGCCCACCACTGCCAGTATGTACAAATATATTGTACTAGCAAAGCACCCGTCCTTCGGATGGTGAAGAAAGAATGTACTAATCGTGAGTCACTGACCTGGGAAAGTTTGCAGCAGTATACTGAGACAACGTATTAGCTTCCAGAAGAAAGCTTTCAAAGCATTTTGAAGTAGCAGCTATAACAGACACACTGAGCTCTTATTTAAGAAGGTTAAACTTTCTTTTTTTAAGTCCTAATAATTATGAAATGACTGACTCTGTAGTGTAATGAAAATTATGTAACTTTTAATTTTTTTCTGATTACGTTATGGAGTTGTCAGAAAAATTGATCTATCTGTCACAACACCAGGTGGCAGTAAAAGACATTTGCAGCAGTAACAGCGCCCCCTAGTGTGTACTGAAGTATGATGGGAATGACAGATTATAAATTATGAGAATGCATGAAATTCAAGGCAAAACTGGAAAGAAAGTGTAATAAAAACATGCTGACATTTGTTTGCAATAATTAAGAAGCAATGCTTTCACAAAACTATACTGTTTTTATGCATTTTGTTTTTGGGCCCTGCCCAAGTGCTATTTTCAGTGTCAAAACGGGGCCCGTAGCACCCGAACCATAATAGCTGGCGCAAATGTCATGCCAGATTTGGAATCTGTGGATGTTTTTGCCCTAGAAAACATCTTCAGATAATTTTCAATGACCTGCTTTAATGAAATACGGACGAAAAAAGCAGTGGTCAGTGACAATGCATTAAATGTCGTACATGGAAGCTGGATGGATTCATACCACTCATCTGTATGTAACACTGGGCAGCTCATTGGACAATATTTTTGAAGCAAACCGGCCGCCATATTACCACTCACATGTATTGCTCCTGAACGCTGTTTTCTGTCGATCTTTAACCAGGCGCACCCAACTTTATTCTTGGTGATTTTGTAAAAAAAAACAACAAAACAAAACAAAAAGCCTTCATGTGCAGATTTAAACTGCACAAATCACCAATTCAAAGTCTGTGGACAAACATTTCACCTGTGAGTATGATTGAAATGGAAAGTAATGAACAATAATTTGAAGAGGTCTATCCCTTATTCCAACATATACATATAGATAATAATAATAGTAATAATGATGATAAGTGGCTTGTGTGTAGCCACATGTTGTGTTGTGTTGGACGAACAATTTTAAGACATTTATTAGATCTACACGTGCATAGTTTTGGAGCTTTAGGCGTTGTTGCTATGAGCTTTATTACTAATATTAGGCTGAAGGTAATAGAGTTGTGCGTAATAAATGTTGTCATTGCAGGGAAAACGAACTCTTCTGTAGACATGTAAAAATAAAATGTGGACTCAAGCATTGTAAACAATGGGACTGGAAATTTGGCTGACTGGGGGGGCAGATAGAGAAGAAGAAAGTTCCCTTTGATGATACATCCCCAATTCCAATGAAGTTGGGATGTTGTGTAAAATGTAAATAAAAACAGAATTCAATGATTTGCAAATCCTCTTCAACCTGTATTCAATTGAATACACCACAAAGACAAGATATTTAATGTTCAAACTGATAAACTTTATTGTCTTTGTGCAAATATTTGTTCATTTTGAAATGGATGCCTGCAACATGTTTGAAAAAAGCTGGGACAGTGGTATGTTTACCACTGTGTTACATCACCTTTCCTTCTAACAACACTCAATAAGCATTTGGGAACTGAGGACACTAATTGTTGAAGCTTTGTAGATAGAATTCGTTCCCATTTTTGCTTGATTTATGCCTTCAGTTGTTCAACAGTCCAAGGTCTCCATTGTCATATTTTGTGCTTCATAATGCGCCACACATTTTCAGTGGGCGACAGGTCTGGACTGCAGGCAGGTCAGTCTAGTACCCGCACTCTTTTACTACGAAGCCACGCTGTTGTAACACGTGCAGAATGTGGCTTGGCATTGTCTTGCTGTAATAAGCAGTGATGTCCCTGAAAAAGACGTTGCTTGGATGGCAGCATGTGTTGCTCCAAAACCTGGATGTACCTTTCAGCATTGATGGTGCCATCACAGATGTGTAAGTTGCCCATGCCATGGTCACTAACACACCCCCATACCATCACAGATGCTGGCTTTTGAACTTTGTGCTGGTAATAATCTGGATGGTCTTGTTCCTCTGTTGTCCGGAGGACACGACGTCCATGATTTCTAAAAACATTTTGAAATGTGGACTCATCGGGCCACAGCACACTTTTCCACTTTGTGTCTATCCATTTCAAATGAGCTTGGTCCCAGAGAAGGCTGCTGCGTTTCTGGATGTTGTTGATGTATGGTTTTGACTTTGCATGGTAGAGTTTTATCTTGCACTTGTAGATGTAGCGACAAACAGTGTTAACTGACAATGGTTTTCTGAAGTGTTCCTGAGCCCACGCGGTAAGATCCTTCACACAATGACGTCGGTTTTTAATGGAGTGCCGCCTGAGGGATCGAAGGTCATGGACATTCAGTGTTGGCTGTTGGCCTTGCCACTTACGTGTAGAAAGTTCTCTGGATTCTCTGAATCTTCTGATTATATTATGGGCTGTAGATGATGGAATCCCTAAATTCCTTGCAATTGAACATTGAGAAACATTGTTCTTAAACTGCTGGACTATTTTTTTTTCATGCAGTTGTTCACAAAGTGGTGATCCTCACCCCATCTTTGCTTGTGAATGGCTGAGCCTTTTGGGGATGCTCCTTTTATACCCAATCATGACACTCACCTGATTCCAATTAGGTGTTCTTTGAGCATTCATCAACTTTCCCAGTCCTTTGTTGCCCTGTGCCAACTTTTTTGAAACGTGTTGCAGGCATCCATTTCAAAATGAGGCAATATTTGCACAAAAACAATAAAGTTTATCAGTTTGAACATTAAATATCCTGTCTTTGTGGTGTATTCAATTGAATATAGGTTGAAGAGGATTTGCAAATCGTATTCTGTTTTCATTTACATTTTACACAACGTCCCAACTTCATTGGAATTGGGGTTGTGTTTTAAGGACTTTTTTTACATACAGCCACAATAACAACAGCAGTAATAATAATAGTAATAATAATAATAAGACATAATGTGTTTTTAACAATTGTTCTGGAATTCTCCTGTTGGCAAACTCAGTATCATATGTAATATGTTGGCTGGATGGTGTGGCCTCGCCTTCCCACGTGGCTAATCATTCCAGAGGAAACACTGAAAATGCATATTAGTATTTGATAAATGGACTGAATTACCATCAGATGCAAAGCGCAATGTTGTGTCACATTCATCTATGCACACATCCAGTGAAGTTAACTACACAGATTTGGGGTTGTGTTTTAAGGACTTTTTTTACATACAGCCACAATAACAACAGCAGTAATAATAATAGTAATAATAATAATAAGACATAATGTGTTTTTAACAATTGTTCTGGAATTCTCCTGTTGGCAAACTCAGTATCATATGTAATATGTTGGCTGGATGGTGTGGCCTCGCCTTCCCACGTGGCTAATCATTCCAGAGGAAACACTGAAAATGCATATTAGTATTTGATAAATGGACTGAATTACCATCAGATGCAAAGCGCAATGTTGTGTCACATTCATCTATGCACACATCCAGTGAAGTTAACTACACATCAGGAGCAGCATCCTTTCAGTTTCTCTTAATGGACTGTCACATTTTTTCTTTTCTGTTATAAACAGACCACCACCATACCTCAAAGATGAGATGATGCACTTGCCAAGGATATTAGGGACCAAGGCAAGCAAAGAGTCACCAAAGCTGACCACCACAGCTCCACCAGCTGCCCAGAAACCTGCAGGTTTGGACATTTACACACAAAACACACAGTAATGCTGGTCTCAGTTAGAGAGCGAACCATGTAACTGTATAAGAACAAGAAAACCATGGAATAAAATACCCCTTTGGTATTCATGCTTTAGTACTGTAGCTGTTCTTTGTAATAATACATATCAGATCAGAAAGTATCTGTTTCGTCCAATTATATTTTAGAGATGGGCCGATCCACATTTTTAGTTCTGGTCTGATTCCGATGCACAACTGCAGAGACTGGTTCATATTCTAATGCAAGGGCTCTTTTTGAACTTGTTAATTATGTGCATTCTCGTGCCTTGAAATCACAGGATGAGAGTTTGCGCAGTGTCCCCAGGGTTCAGAAGTCAGCAGAATTTAGAGCCTTTTCCTGCCGTGCTCCTACATTGTGGAACAGTTTTCCTCCTGATATTAGAAAGTCCACTTAAGTTGTAACTTTTCAGGCAAATCTTATAATTAATTTTTCTTTTGTTTACCATTAGTTTTATTGTGTTATCTCAGCTTAACTATGTTTTCTGTTTTTGTGTTTGTTTTTTTTATATTTAATATTACAAGTGTAGCGGCCAAGTGGTTAATGCGCTTGGTTTCAGTGCAGAAGGTGCCGGGTTCAAATCCCACCCCTGCCACATTTCTCCATGTAATGTGGAGTTGCGTCAGGAAGGGCATCCGGCGTAAAACCTGTGCCAATTCAACATGCAGATCCACCTTGGATTTGCTGTGGCGACCCCGAGTGCAAACAAGGGAGCAGCCGAAGGGACTTACTTTTTTACAAGTGTAGCTTTCCTCAGTGAATGAGAGTGCTGCCTCAGTGCAACTTGTTGTTGCAGAGAGGAATCTGTTGTTTGTGCAAATGGGCAGTTCAGAGGATCCTGACTTCTTGAAGACTCTTAGTGGAATCCTGGAAAAGGTTCCTGCTGGAGACTCCTTAGTTCTACTGTGGAACTTCAATGCTCACATAGGCAACAATAACAAAACTTGGAGAGGAGTGATGGGGAGGAATGCCCCCCCCCCCCCCAAAATCAGAGTGGTGTTTTATTATTAGATTGTTTGGTGCCAGTGTAAGGTAGAGTTGCCAGATAGAAGTACTGTAGAGGAATCACACTTCTCAGGCTCCCTGGGAAAGTCTATTACTAGTGACAAGACTAGAGAGGAGCCTTCAACCATTAGTTGAACCTCAGATTCAGGAGGAGCAATGCGGGTTCCATCCTGTTCATGGAACAGTGGACCAGCTCTTACAAGGATATTAGAAGGATCTTGGGAGCATGGCCAACCAGTGCTTCGGGAGTATGGGGTACCCGACCTGCTGCATCACACGATCCGGTCTCTATATGACCAAACTGGGAGCTGTGTCTACATTCTCACCATGACATCAAACCTGTTTCTGGTGGGTGTTGGACACTGCCAGGGTTGCACCTTGTCACCACGCCTGTTCAAAGTGCAGTCAGGCACTGGAGGGTGTCCAATTTGGTGACCTCAAAGTTGCATTTCTGCTTCTTGCAGGATGATTTGGTTCTGGTGGCTTCATCATGCATTGACCTCCAATGTGCTCTGAGTGCAGGTTTGAGGCAGTGTGAATGAGAATGATGCTGACAGACTGGGATGCGAATCAGCACCTCCAAATCTGAGACCATGGTCCTCTGTCAGAAAACTGTGGATTGTCCCCCTCTAGGTCAGGGGAGCATTATTGCCCCTAGTGGAGTAGTTTTAAGTATTTTGGGGTCTTGTTCACGAGTTGGGGTAAATTGAAGTACGAGATTAATAAACTGACTGGGCTGTTGTCTCATGTTTTAAGGATGCTATACTGGATTGTGGTAGTGAAGAAAGAGCTGAGCCAGAAGGCAAGGCTCTCAATTTACCAGTCAATTTATGCTCCTGTCCTCATCTGTGGTCATGACGTTAGGGTAATGACCGGCGGAAATAACCCTAAGTATCTGGGTTTATACTCCTGTACAGGGTGAGAAGCTCAGCTATCCAGGAGGGACTCAGAGTAGGGCCACTGCTTCTTCACATTTAAAGGAGCCAGCTGAGGTGGTTCGGGCATCTGCTGAGAATGCCCCCTGGTTGTCTCCTTGGGGAGGTCTTCTAGGTATAGCCAGCTGGCCTCAGGAAAGACCCAAGACACACTGGAGGGATTATATTTCCCAGATGGCTTGGGAATGCCTCTTGATCTGCCAGGAAGAGTTAAGGCCCCCGACATGAGCATGTCTTTGATTCACACAGTAGCACGCACGTTGTCGTGATGATCCCACCCGCTGTGTTCCCAGCTGGACGCTGTTCTTTGTTCTTCTGCCTGCCACGCACTCTGCGTTGGTCACTGTGTATATAAAATAATTATTTCGTGTCAGACTATTCATTTTTCTCTGCAAATTGGCAGTTGAAAACGGCTGTAATCACTTCCTGAATCACAGAGGGCCGCTCCAGCTTCAGTCATTTAACTTCTTGTTTTAATCGTTCAGATGAGCTGCGCTCTGATGCGATCCACTGACATCACCACTCGCTCTGTTCACTTCTTCTTTACTCCACTTGACGAGCTGCACATTGTGTTGGTGATTAGATGGGACCACGTAGCACGACATTTATGCGTGAAAGATTTTTTTGAACATTTCAAAATTCTCACTGTCAAAGCAACATCCCATTCTGCACTTATAAAAGCAGCAGCAATGCCAGCGTGGATGGCACCGCACCACGGAGGAAGGGACTGTGTGAATTTTCAGTCCTCTCCGCTCTGTTTACTGCTTGCCATGAGCCATGGTGTTCTCCTCCCTGTCTTCGTGGGAACATTGGCAGACCTTCCCCAAGGAGAGCAGGGCATGGCTTTGCTTTGAATCAATGAAGCATTGATCTGACTTGCTGCTTTTTTGGTTCTTTGCTTTATTTCGCTTTATCTTAATTTTGCCCTGCTAAAACCCTAAAGAGCATATCTCTGTGAGTAATATTGACTTTTTTTTATGTTAAACCGACCTGTTATGGTCTTCTGAAACAGTTGATAGATGTATTTTGTAACTTAAAAATGTGATCAATGCTAATGTGGTAGCATGTCTATGGCGTTTTCAATGTTAAAGTTAGCATTAAGCTGTTCACATCTCAGCACGTTTGTGTGCATTTGTTTTCTGTTTCATAATTAATGGCTCAGTGTTTGTTGTTGTAAAACAGTCGAATGTATTACGAATTGTAATATTTTTTATTTATTTTTATTTATATATTAATAATAGCAACAACAACAATAATAATACAACCCCTGGCAAAAATTATGGAATCACCGGCCTCGGAGGATGTTCATTCAGTTGTTTAATTTTGTAGAAAAAAAAAGCAGATCACAGACATGACACAAAACTAAAGTCATTTCAAATGGCAACATTCTGGCTTTAAGAAACACTATAAGAAATCAGGAAAAATAATTGTGGCAGTTAGTAACGGCTACTTTTTTAGACCAAGCAGAGGGAAAAAAATATGGAATCACTCAATTCTGAGGAAAAAATTATGGAATCATGAAAAACAAAAGAATGCTCCAATACATCACTAGTATTTTGTTGCACCACCTCTGGCTTTTATAACAGCCTTCAGTCTCTGAGGCATGGACTTAATGAGTGACAAACAGTACTCTTCATCAATATGGCTCCAACTTTCTCTCATTGCTGTTGCCAGATCAGCTTTGCAGTTTGGAGCCTTGTCACGGACCATTTTCTTCAACTTCCACCAAAGATTTTCAATTGGATTAAGATCCGGACTATTTGCAGGCCATGACATTGACACTATATGTCTTTTTGCAAGGAATGTTTTCACAGTTTTTGCTCTATGGCAAGATGCATTATCATCTTGAAAAATGATTTCATCATCCCCAAACATCCTTTCAATTGATGGGATAAGAAAAGTGTCCAAAATATCAACGTAAACTTGTGCATTTATTGATGATGTAATGACAGCCATCTCCCCAGTGCCTTTACTTGACATGCAGTGCCATATCATCAATGACTGTGGAAATTTACATGTTCTCTTCAGGCAGTCATCTTTATAAATCTCATTGGAACGGCACCAAACAAAAGTTCCAGCATCATCACCTTGCCCAATGCAGATTCGAGATTCATCACTGAATATGACTTTCATCCAGTCATCCACAGTCCACGATTGCTTTTCCTTAGCCCATTGTAACCTTGTTTTTTTCTGTTTAGGTGTTAATGATGGCTTTCGTGTAGCTTTTCTGTATGTAAATCCCATTTCCTTTAGGCGGTTTCTTACAGTTCGGTCACAGACGTTGACTCCAGTTTCCTCCCATTCATTCCTCATTTGTTTTGTTGTGCATTTTCGATTTTTGAGACATATTGCTTTAAGTTTTCTGTCTTGACGCTTTGATGTCTTCCTTGGTCTACCAGTATGTTTGCCTTTAACAACCTTCCCATGTTGTTTGTATTTGGTCCAGAGTTTAGACACAGCTGACTGTGAACAACCAACATCTTTTGCAACATTGCGTGATGATTTACCCTCTTTTAAGAGTTTGATAATCCTCTCCTTTGTTTCAGTTGACATCTCTCGTGTTGGATCCATGATTCATGTCAGTCCACTTGGTGCAACAGCTCTCCAAGGTGTGATCACTCCTTTTTAGATGCAGACTAACGAGCAGATCTGATTTAATGCAGGTGTTAGTTTTGGGGATGAAAATTTACAGGGTGATTCCATAATTTATTCCTCAGAATTGAGTGAGTCCATATTTTTTTCCCTCTGCTTGGTCTAAAAAAGTAACCGTTACTGACTGCCACAATTTTTTTTCTTGATTTCTTATAGTGTTTCTTAAAGCCAGAAAGTTGCCATTTGAAATGACTTTAGTTTTGTGTCATGTTCGTGATCTGCTTTTTTCTACAAAATTAAACAACTGAATGAACATCCTCCGAGGCTGGTGATTCCATAATTTTTGCCAGGGGTTGTAGTAATAGTAACTAATAGTGCTACAATACAATTTTAGAGAAACAGACAAAAGAACCTGATAAAACAAAATACAACAGAAAAGATAAAACCAACTAACAATGAACATAAATAAATAAATATAGAAATAACTGTTTCCTGTGAACACCTAGTGACTCTTACACCTCCACTTTACTGCGTTAAGTTTAATGACAATTTGCTTCGGTCAAACCACATCTAAGCTGTGTTTTTACACAAGAAAAAAATAAAATGCAGTAAACTGCACATTTGTCTTTTTCATGGAAATATCTTATTAAAGATCACATATTACATTTTACTCAGGCCTTTAAAAAACTTATCTGGACTCTTGCTGTAATATGTTGTCAGTGGTTGAGATAGTTGCTGTAGGCATCTAAAAATGCTTATAATTGGGTTAAACCTGATGGAAATCTCTTTATGGTGTGTCGGTGATGTATGTCCAAAATAAAACAAAACACTACTCCAGGTATGTTTTTGACGAGAATATAACATCATAACTTTGTTACAAGGTCAGACGTTGATGTTGCGTGATAAAGGCCTTTTAATAATAACTCACTTAAAGAAATAATGGCAAAATTCACATGTAAGTAAAAAAAAAAGAAAAAAGAAAAAAGATTAATCGAAAAAATAATCGACCGATTATTTAATTACTAAAATAATCGTTAGTTGCAGCCCTAGTTTGTTTTACGAGTGAGAGCATTTTACCAGTTAAATGTGAATAAGCCAGTTTTGAGTTTCTCAGTGTTCATGCGTTTTCAAAACTGCTGACAGTGTTACTTTGTGCACAGCAGAACAACGTTTTCAGTTGCTTTATTCCCTAATTTTGTATTTTATTGACTGTACAGCCAGCAACACAGCACCCTTTTGGTGCATTTACTGGATTAGAACCAATCAAAATACTACAGAAGACAAAGATTTTTTACTTGACAGTTTGAAGTGAGTTTTCTTCATTTCAGAGGGCTTCATAACCATTCAAATTCACTAGAATATACAAAATTTGACATGCTTTATAAAAAAAATTATGGGGGAGATCCCCCCCAGACCCCCATAATCAATACTGTGTTTTTACTTCACAGTTTGAAGTGAGTTTTCTTTGTTTCAGAGGGCTTCATACCCATTAAAATTCACCAGAATACACAAAATTTGACTTGCTCTTTTAAAAATGTTCTGGGGGAGCACCCCCAGACCCCCCCAGAATCAAGACTACACCCCACCCCCCCACCACACTTTTATGTACAATTATGTTCAGGTTTTGCATTCTTTTTATGCTTTGTCTGTCTCTCTCTCTCTCCTTAGAGGCTATTTAGAATAGATTTGTATACTGTATAATGTGTTTATTGTATTTATTGAGGAAAAAGGAGTGTGTGCCCCCACTACGCCACATTTTAGGGAATTGCTGGCATTGGTTTTTGCCAGGAAAAGATTTCAGTCGGATGAAAATTTATTGCTGTAACCCATGCACTAGTGCGTAAGTCAAAGGCATGCTCGTGTCAGGGGGCCTTTACAGGACTTGGGTGAGGATAGGGACATGTGGGATGAGCTGCTTAATCAGCTTGATCTGCTGCCACAATGACCCAGACTCTAATGAAAATGAATGAAGGATGAAAATGAATATAAACTGATAAAATATGGGAAAGGTCTTGAATAAGTCATGGGTGATTGAAGAAAGCTGCTAAAGGCAGAATCAGTTACTGCAGCACTCAGCTCATTTAACCAGTCACTATCCTCAGAAGATTCAGTCTTTAAAATATAAAAACAATGACTAGAGACTCAGTATTTGGCTTCACAGATTGCCTTAGAATGCAGGAAAAAGGCTTTAGTATTTTAACATTTTCTGGGAGGAACTTGGCTGTGTGGGCAAGGCCTAAAGCAAACTAGTGAATAACTGTGCTGCGCTCTGTCAGTGGAGACGCACACAGCTCACATATAGGGGATCCTTGATCATCACCATAAGGTGCGAATGTGTGTTTCTGCTTTTGCCTTTGTTTTTGTGTACATGTGTTTTTATTGTGGCTGAAGTGTGATGCACAGCATGTACAGAAGTAATTAACTGAATGTTGGTGTCATGTTTCAGCCCTTCGACACTAATAAACCTGTGACGCGGCTCAAAATAAAGAAATGCAAAGTTTTACTGCATTTTTTTCATTCATCTTATTTCTGTTTGACCATGAAATTGACCATGAAAATCAATGACAGACAGTAATGATCAATAAATAAGTTTGTTGTGCTCAGCAGAAAAAAAGCTAAGAATTGCTTTTCACCTTTAATGCACAGTCAAATGTTTTACCTTTTCTTCACTGGCTGTTAACTCGATAAATATGCCAGATTTTTATAATGATTCATTATTTTCTATCGTGTTGTGATATCTGAATGAAGCCTCTTCTTATACACTTGTGTGTAACATCTTTGAAAACGGAACTCTGCAGCGCACTGGACCTTTCTCCTTATTAAAAAAGGACAATAATCATACTTTTTGCCAGTAGTACTACTAGAATTTTTCAGGTTATTTTTGTATTTGCCACCCTGGCGATTCAGAAGCACAGTAGGCTCACCACATCATGTATTCAATTGATGGTGGGACAAAGGTTTGGACCAGTATGTGGATCGGTCCTGTCCCTCTGATATCTGATATGTGAATCAGGTCAGTGTCAGACCTGATACTTATATAGGATTGATTGGACCCATCCCTAATAAATTTATCTTTCACATTTTGCAGTGCCACCTGCTCCTGGTAAATGGATGTCGTCATTCAAACCCATATACAAACAAAGTCTTCCAGATGCTGACGAAAAGAGTCCAGAACAGTAAGCCCTTCACTGTATGTTTGTCTTAATGGAGGAAAAAGGTAGTTTACAGCACTTGCTGGACTGAAAGGTCAACCATGATGATTTAGAGAACAAGTGAATAAATAAGCCAGATGGTACATTCAGAGAGCAGATATCTCAGCCACTATTGCTTCTGGTGAGCCACAGAGGATGAATTTTAAACTCTGGCCTGCAGATTGCTGTGCTTCATATATAGAGATCTTTGGAATCTCAGAAGATCCATTTTTGAAAGACCAGGAAAGGAAAAAGATGCAATAAATAATTTAAAACCAGAGATCTGCCTCTGTACTTTATGAACTCTTCTGTGGTCCAGGGCACACTCCACAAATGATTGTTGAAACCATTTTTTGTTTGTTTTCTAATGGTGTCCAGGGACACTCAAAAGCAGTCACATAAATAATATCAGCCCTCTTCTGTCACTTAGTGGTTAAAACAACAGCAGTAAAAACACCATTAAAATTAATATGAGAAGGGCTGGAAAACACATGTCCATATATGAATGTCTGCACAACCAGGTATGTAGTAGCTACATGTTCTCATTAATTTCTAAACCATTAATTGTCTTATCTCTTGAACTATTCACTGCCGGTGTCATAGACCGAATGGTCCCCCCTAAAAATCTGTCCACCCTGCCTTCAATGTGCATGCGTCATCAGTCGCAGTTCACAGGTTATCACCTCATTTCTCTTTAAAACCGCACCCGAGTTATCATCTATCTCGGTGACAGATATCTGAAGCTTTTGTTGTACAACAATCATTTCCACATAAATTTAGCATTATTTCATAATAAAAGACAGAGGAAGCGATCAGAGCGCCCCAGCAACACGAGTTGCTAGCTTTTGCGTTCACTGAGCATCCCTCATTTCAAAGCATTGGTGATTGTTGACTTGTTTCTTCTTAAAACTGACTTTAGAATGACTTGAGAGGTTTTACTTTGTCATCTGATGGTTAATAATCCCATTAATCCATTTGATTGCTTTGGGTGCAGAGAATCAAGCGAGCTGCTGAGCTCAGAAATGACGCATGCGCAGTGGAGGCAGGGCGGACCAATTTTTAGGGGGGGACCGTTCAGTCTGTGACACCAGGAAAAGAGCTTCATCTGGTCATTGGCAGGCAATGTGAGGCCTCCTGATGATGCATTCCACCATGTCCTACATTTCAAGCTTTTCTTTATTTTGCCGAACCTACGTGACAAGTTAAAGGTTTTATAACCTCTAGCAGGCATGAGAATTCACTGTGGATCCCTTGTTGTCTGAGTTTGTACTGAGACTGATGTTAAGGGTTGCTACGCAGTAAGGAAAAGTATGAAATTTGTTTTTTATAACTTCCAAGTCTGGATAAGTATTGAAAAGGAAAAGACGGTATGGAAATATATAGGATTTTCCATATTATTACCCCTGCTGTGATTTCTAAAATATAAAATTCTGTGAAAATGTTTAATGTGAGCAAGTGTGGTCCAGAGAGAGCTTGATGTTGATTTTTGAGCAAGGCAAGGTATCAGTGTGCAGCAGTGCTGTTTATATGTGTGCATTGAATCTATATACTCAGTGAAGCTGCAAATACGAAGTCTTTGGGTGGAGCATAAAGTGAGATAACAGACAACATTCAGTGAATGCTTCATTATGAACCTGATAATACACTCACTGACCAGGATGATGTCTAACTATTAGAAGAAAATAGTCTGTAACAGCAACTGCCACTACCTCAGTATTTGGCCAACCAGAGCAAAAGTAGATGTTTATCCACCCAGTGAGATCTAGACACTTCCAGGTCAGTTTTCCAGGTGTGTGCGTGCATGTGTGTGTCTAAAATGGAGTGTATACATACACGCAGCACTGGAGCATTGGAAGATGATGATGATGATGATGATGATGATGATGATATATTCAGTGGGGGAAATAAGTATTTGATCCACAGTCAATTTTGCAAGTTTTTCCTCCTACAAAGAATGGAGACTGGTCTGTATTTTTTATCATAGGTACACTTAAACTGTGAGAGACAGAATCTTAAAAAATAAATAAATCCAGAAAATCGCATTGTATGATTTTTAAATAATTAATTTGCATTTTATTGCATGAAATGAGTATTTGATCCACTAGAAAAACAGACCTTAACAACTGGTACAGAAACATTTGTCTGCCATTACAGAGGTCATACGTTTCCTGTAGTTCTTGACCAAGTTTTCACACACTGCAACAGGGATTTTTGGTCCACTCCTCCATACAGATCTTTTCCAGATCTTTGAGGTTTGGAGTTTCAGCTCCCTCCAAAGATTTTCCATTGAGTTCAGGTCTGGAGACTGGCCAGGCCACTCTAGGACCTTGAAATGCTTATTATGGAGCCACTCCTTAGTTGCCCTGGCTGTGTGTTTGGGGTCATTGTCATGCTGGAAGACCCAGCCACGACCCATCTTCAATGCTGCTACTGAGGGAAGGAGGTTGTTTGCCAAAATCTCATGATACATGACCCCATCTATCCTCCCTTCAATACAGTGCAGTCATCCTGTCCCCTTTACAGAAAAGCACCCCCAGAAATGATGTTTTCACCCCAATGCTTTACGGTTGGGTCTGTTTTCTTTGGGTTGTTCTCATCCTCTAAACACGGCAAGTGGAGTTGATTCCAAAAAGCTCTATTTTGGTCTCATCTGACCATATGACCTTCTCCCATGTCTCCTCTGGATCTTTGTGACTGTGGTCCCAGCTGTCTTCAGGTCATTCACCAGGTCCTCCTGTGTAGTTCTGAGCTTTTTCAGAATCATCCTTACACCACAAAGTGAGATCTTGCATGGAATCCCAGACAGAGGGAGATTGACAGTCATCTTGTGTTTCTTCCACTTTAATAAATAATTAGAACAGTTTTTGTCTTCTCACCAAGCTGCTTGCCTGTTGTCCTGTAGTCCAGTCCAGCTTTGTGCAGGTCTACAGTTTTGTCCCTGGTGTCCTGAGACAGTTATTTGGTCTTGGTTATGGTGGACAGGTTGGAGTGTGATTGATTGAGTGTGTGAACAGGTGTCTTTTATACAGGTAACAAGTTCAAACAGGTGCAATTAATACAGGTAAAGAGTGCAGAATAGGAGGGCTTCTTAAAGAAAAACTAACAGGTCTGTGAGAGCCAGAATTCTTACTGGTTGGTAGGGGATCACTTATTTCATGCATTAAAAATACAAATTATTTATTTAAAAGTCATACAGTGTGATTTTCTTTTAGATTCTATCTCTCACAGTTGAAGTGTACCTATGATAAAAATTACAGACCTCTCCATTCTTTGTAGGTGGGAAAACCTGCAAAATTGACAGTGGATCAAATACTTATTTCCCCCACTGTATGTGTGTGTGTGTGTGTGTGTGTGTGTGTGCGTATATATATATATATATATATATATATATATATATATATATATATATATATATATAGTTTTGCAAGTTATCCCACTTAGAAATTCTGAAATTTTCATCTCAGGTGCATGTCCACTGTGAGAGACATAATCTAAAAAAAAAAATCCGTAAATCACATTGTATGTTTTTTTTTTTTTTATATAATTTATTTGTATGTTACTGCTGCAAATATATTTCACCACCTGTGAAAATCAATGTTAATATTTGGTACAGTAGCCTTTGTTTGCAATTACAGAAGTCAAATGTTTCCTGTAGTTTTTCACCAGGTTTGCACACACTGCAGCAGGGATTTTGGTCCACTCCTCCATATAGATCTTCGCCAAATCTTTCAGGTTTGGAGTTTCAGCTCCCTCCAAAGATTTTCTATTGAGTTCAGGTCTGGAGACTGGCCAGGCCACTTCAGGACCTTGAAATGCTTCTTACGGAGCCCCTCCTTAGTTGCCCTGGCTGTGTGTTTGGGGTCATTGTCATGCTGGAAGACCCAGCCATGACCCATTTTCAATGCTCTTACTGAGGGAAGGAGGTTGTTTGCCAAAATCTCGCAATACATGACCCCATCCATCCTCCCTTCAGTATGGTGCAGTCGTCCTGTCCCCTTTGCAGAAAAGCACCCCCAGAGTATGATGTTTCCACCCCCATGCTTCACGGTTGGGATGGTTTTCTTGGGGTTGTTCTCATCCTCTAAACATGGTAAGTTGAGTTGATTCCAAAAAGCTCTATTCTGGTCTCATCTGACCACACGACCTTCTCCCATGCCTCCTCTGGATCATCCAGATGGTCACTGGTGAACTTCAAACAGGCCTGGACATGTGCTAGCTTGAGCAGGGGGACCTTGCTGCCCTGCAGGATTTTAAACCATGACAGCATCATGTGTTACTAATGTTATCTTTGTGACTGTGGGCCCAGCTCTCTTCAGGTCATTGACCAGGTTCTCCTGTGTAGTTCTGAGCTTTCTCAGAATCATCCTTACCCCACAAAGTGAGATCTTGCATGGAATCCCAGACCGAGGGAGACTGACAGTCATCTTGTGTTTCTTCCACTTTCTAATAAATAATCATAACAGTTGTTATCTTCTACCAAGCTGCTTTCCTGTTGTCCTGTAGTCCATCCCAGCCTTGTGCAGGTCTACAGTTTTGTCCCTGATGTCCTTAGACAGCTCTTTGGTCTCAGGTTTACACAGGTCGGGTATTGATAACCATAATGTCTGCTCGCCGCTGTCAACCTTTTGTGCCTCTGATTCATGTCTTCGTCACTCCACAACTATTCCATTCATTTGTCATGATGAAAGCAGAGCTCCAACCAAAGGGGCTCTCACAGCGAGTGCGCACCGATCACACATGCTGACAATCATTGTCATGGATTCACAACATGAAATAGCAAAATGCTCAGTTTTAATGTCAAAACCACAAAATTAGGAGAAAAAACAGAAGAATGAGTGAGGGACGTCGCCCTGCTGGGAGGAGCTTTTTTCACTGTTCGGAGTGAGGACGGACAAAGCTGGAGGAGCCGGGTGGAGCTGAGGTTCCCACTCAGAGCCACACGAGTCTATCAGGGAGAGAGAGACAGCAGCCGGTGTGATCAAGCAGACACACGCAGTTCGACACACTCAGTTTGAGCAAAGCAGCTTCTGTAAATTTGTGTGAGGTGAGTGAATAATCAGATAATAAAACGTGACATTAATGCACCGTTGAAGTTTTATCAGCTACTGTTAGTTTAGCCTTTAGCAGCAGGGTGTTCACTCACTCAGTCCCGCTGAGTGAATGTTTTATATTTGTAAATTTTGTTCTATTTTTATTTTTCCAAATAAACCTACACAGTTTTTTTTTATTATTACTGTTCTGACTACAATAACAGATTCAACTTTATACAGTGCCTTCCAAAAATATTGGAACACTTGGTATTTCACACATTTTAAATTGTTTATGCCATTTCTAATACTGAAAAAAAATCTGAAATTACCTTTAAACTAAAACTGAAAGCAAGTCTCTGCAACTTGAAATAAATAAATTAAAAATATAAAAGCCAAGATGATGGGTTGCATAAACAATGGAACGCTTTGGTATAGTACCTGTAAACAGTGATGCCGGTAACGCGTTACTTAGTAACACGTTACTCTAATCTGACCACTTTTTTGTAGTAACGAGTAATCTAACGCGTTAATCTTTCCAAATCAGTAATCAGATTAAAGTTACTTCTCCATGTCACTGTGCGTTACTATTATTTTGCATTGTGGGTCGATAGCAGCATTAAACTTGGTCCGTGGGCAGGGGATCGGGGTTCGACTGAACTGCCCGCTTTAAGCGAGCTGTGAGCTTTTCATCCACGGTTTTTTGCAGCTGGTCGTCTCGTCCTCACCTCTTAAAGCGCGGTGATCAGCACACCTGCACTGAGCTTTACAAAGACATTTTTATACTTTTTTCCTCCTTTATTTAGAATTGTGAGCTGAGCCGCTCCGTATCGTCTCGTTAAAAACAGCTGATCCTCTGCCACACGTCAACAACTAACACTATTTTCCACTCAAATGCACCTAAACACTCTTTCTGAGGACCACATGATGTGAAAACGCAATAAAACTTTCTTACCTGTAAATCTGGTCCTGTTTTCTGCATAAATAAATGTTATCCATTCTTTGTGCTCAAACGCCAAAGCAGGGGCAAATCCAGATGGAATGGGGGTGTGGGGCAAGGATGTGCCTCCCCCCCCCACAACACCCCTAGATTAAAGGTCCACTTTTGAAGCCTTTTTTGACTACAACTACTAATACTACTTATAATAATAATAATTTCGACAAGTAAAATGTTTAGAGAGAATTTAAATGTTAGAAAAATGTGAGAAAGAATTTAATAGTTACATTTATTAACAATGTAGGTTCAAAATTGCAAGTTTTACTGTTACAGTGCTGTCAACAGTTAAATATGAGGTCAAGAAAGAGGTCTTTATTTTACTTTTTATAAAACAAGTATTTATTTTCATTGAAGTCAAGAAAGGGTGACTATAAAGTGAGTTTTGGCAAAACAGGTATCATTGTCATGTTGAGGTGGCAGAGGGTTGTTGTCGGCAGCTGGGAAAAGTAACTAAAAAAGTAACTAGTAATCTAACTTAGTTACTTTTACAATTGAGTAATCAATAAAGTAACTAAGTTACTTTTTCAAGGAGTAATCAGTAATTGGATTACTTTTTCAAAGTAACTGGCAACACTGCCTGTAAATAATCAGTTTTATTGCCAGTTTTTTTGACACATCAGAGGATGGATACATGAACATTTCCAAGTCACTGAATGTGCCTTGGACTGTATTTACATTAATTATGAAGAAATACAAACCGGAGTGACTGTGCAAGGAGAAGAGTGAGGAAAGCCACCAAGACACCCAGACAACCCAGAAGACATTATAGGCTTCTCTGGTTGTGATTGGAGAAATTATGCATAATGCATGTTTTGTATTTTGTATCCCTGTCGGGGCAGACTGCGGCCCGGCACCAGGAGCGGCTGGACCCGCAATACAGACTAGGCTTAGGTGTGAATGAATTCATGGTCCTTACATCAGGCTCTGGTACGGTACACATGTGATCAGTCAGCGAGTCAGAGGTACAGCCCCAATTCCAGTGAAGTTGGGACATTGTGTAAAATGTAAATAAAAACAGAATACAATAATTTCCAAATCCTCTTCAACCTATATTCAGTTGAATACACCACAAAGACACGATACTTAATGTTCAAACTATAAACTTCATTGTTTTTGTGCAAATATTTGCTCATTTTGAAATGGATGCCTGCAACACGTTTCAAAAAAAGCTGGGACAGTGGTATGTTTACTACTGTGTTACATCACCTTTCCTTCTAACAACACTCAATAAGCGTTTGGGAACTGAGTACATTCATGATTAGGTATAAAAGGAGCATCCCCAAAAGTCTCAGCCATTTATAAGCAAAGGTGGGGTGAGGATCATCACTTTATGAACAACTGCATGAAAAAATAGTCCAACAGTTTAATAACTATGAGCAGGAACTTGAACAGAGCATGAGTCATGAGAACTAAAAGAGAACCAAGAGATAATGAGTACAAAAGACAAAACGACATAAGAACTGATCAGAGAAATAATAGGAACGTAAACACAAAGACAAAACTAAACTGGAACTGACTAATGACATAAGAATACAATAAAGATAACCAAGCAAAGACTAGATAATAAACAGAAAGCAAAACCTGATATTAAAGTACAGCAGAAAATGACAGAAATGAAAACAGGAAAAATAAAAAGATAACTAAATGATCCATAATGTGAACACAAACCGGCTGGAGAGAAGTCGAACGGAACTGAACATATAGCCAAAGAATAAAAGTAACAAAGAAACAAAATGACAAAGCAAAATAGAGAATAACAACTAATAGAAAAAAGCTGGGGCAATTGGAGATGAACTAAAGAAAGAGGCAAAATAAGGATTAAAGCCCAGATCATGACAATCCCTAATTATACAGCTTCGTGATGAAGTGGTATTGAGGAGGATTTTCTTAAAAAGACCCGAAGTTCAGTGGCAATTTGCCAGAAGTTGCATCTGAGATGCAAAGAAAGTCTGCCTCTATCCAAAGTGTAGGGGTGCCATCTACTTGACAACATGTAAATTTTACTTTAACAGACATTGCACATATTTAAGTCATTGTGCCATATAATTATCGGCTTAAAATTGGCTCATTAATGAATAGGATATCACAGTAAGACTAAGATGAAAATATATTTTACTGAATGTGGAATGCTAGAAAATGTTAACTTTCTGTGTGCCAAATGAAAAATTACCATGTTGTTTCTCATCTTAGATATACAAGTGACATGATGTTGCCTCTTATGATGGATGACACCAGAGTTGACCTGTGGTGGAGTGCAGTGAAAAACACATTGAGGTACCCAACACTTGCCAAGTTGGCACTCTGCTTTGTGCCCTTTTCATGGTCCTCAAGTGGAGTCTTCCTTCAGTATGATGGCCAGCATCATGCAGGCCAAAACATCAACCCTGGGTGTGGAGACTTATGAGGCCAATGAAGTTGTACAGTCTGAAGGCCATGTAGGTCTCAGCAATTGGCCACTACTCTAGACCATCAAAGGACATCCCCGCTAACCCATCATTAGTCACACTGTCAAGCTGGAGGTACAGAGCAGAGAACCAACGAAAGGCAAAACTAAAGGGGCATTTACACAAGCATGCCTTTGCTTCACGCAATAGCACGAACTGTGATGTGGCGATCCCACCCGCTGTGATCCCAGCTGGACGCTGTTCTTTGTTCTACCAGCTGCCACGTGCTCTGCGCTGGACGCTGCGTATATAAAATAATAATTTCATGGCGGATTAATCTTTTTTTCTCTGCAAATTGGCCGCTGAAAACGGCCCTGATCACTTCCTGAATCACAGAGGAGGCTGTAGCCAGAGCCGTGCGCATGCATGCGCACCTAACAAGCTGCAGAAAGCATTTTGAGCCGTCTAAAAAGGTAATTATTTGTCATGTTTACCTTGTCATGGCTTGATAAAACAGTTGCGTGTTCTTTCCTTCTTGTGTGAAGCTGTTAAAGTATGTTTATAACAGATTTAACTTCTTGTTGTAATCCTTCAGATGAGCTGTGCGCTGATGCGATCCGCTGACGTCACCACTTGCTCTGTTCACTTCTTGTTTACTCCACTGGACGAGCTGCACGTCGTGTTGGAGATGAGATCGCGCCACATATTCATGCGTGAAAGATTTTTTGAACATTTCAAAATTCTCTGTGTGCAATAGCACGCACCGGCACCCCTCTCGCATCCTGTCTGCACCCATTAACGACGAGTTTACTCTCCAGCTTGATACATCACGACACAGGAAGAAGCTTGTCAAGAAACAAAATCACTAATTTTCAATTTAGTGTGCACTGTTTTGTGCTGTGCACTGTATTTTATTAAATTTATTTAAGTAATGTCGTGTGTGTGTGTGTGTGTGTGTATATGTGTGTGGGGTGGGGGGTTTGCTGGGTTATGGTAGGTGCGTGGTATATTTTCCTGCTTTGTTGTCCTTTGCTAATCACGCCTATGTTATATGTTTATTATATGTTATATAACAAACATATTTATATATGTTTGAAAGAAGACAGTAACACTCCTGTCACACCTTGACAATTTAGCCAGCATATGCTGACCATATTAAAAATGCTGGGATACGCTTGCGAGCTTCTAATAAGTTATGGGTAAGTTTTGTTTAAGTTAAGAGCGTGTTGAAGCACGCTGATATACCTCGTAATACAGTGAGTATGTCAAAAAGTTTAGGCATGCACAAGACTTTTGATGTATGCCAGCATATGTCCCTTACATCCCACATATGCAGGCTGTAAATTGTAGGTAAATTATACGATTGTTGACAGACATTTCTTTTAAGTTACTCATAAATCTAATTACATCCATTAATGCTGTCCATTGATTGGCTGAACAATTGAAAGCTGCAGTTCTCATGAGAACAGTTCAGACTGTTAAAAATATTCTAACCATTCACACACAGTCTTATCTTACCTGTTCATTTCAGTTGGATTCATCATCACAGCCTGACGAAAATGTATCCACATAAGTGTCCTGATTTTGGAAAATGACGTCTGAAAATACTTTAGTTCGTTGTCGTGGCTTAAGAAACATAGCATTTTAAAAGAAATCCCTCTGTGTTTTATGCATTTCTTAGCCTGAACCAGAGGACGCCAGCGATTTGTGCCACAAGAAAATTAACTTACCGTATTTTCCGCACTGTAAGTCGCACCAGCCACTTTATCCATTATAAAGAAAAATAAACCATAAATAAGTCGCACTGGACTATAAGTCGCATGGACATACAGGTATGTTAACATGAAAAGTTCAGATGATAATATTGTGACGGCTACCGTTTTCGGATGCATATTTCACTAGTCATAACTTGTAATCTGCAGAGTATGATTTTCTTTTTGGTGGCATTTTTTCGGGCCTTCTCCGTTGTCTTGTTAAGTTATCAGTAATGTTGAAATTTTTATTTTTCTATGGTAATCAGAAGTCGCAGGAACACAAACCTTGAGAGCCCTCTCGTGAGCTGCATTTTACCTAAGGATATGTTTGTATTTTGCGGACCACATTGCGAGCGGAACCATAACCCGCACCATCGCTGAACGGTTCTTTTCTAACATATTACCCGCTGTGGACCATACACACCAGGTGTCAGCTGCTGATGTTCGTGCAGCACCTACCTGCGCAGCTCATGACCTCCCCGTGGTGTCGACGCCAGCTACTTCCAAGTGTAGACACTAATCCTCCGCCGTCGCTCACCCAGTGCTCCCACGCAGCTCTCAGCGTCAACTTAAACACTCTGCTCACACTGATATCCAAGGGTTGAAGCTGTTTTGTTAGCCCTCCAGGAATAACACCAAGCACCGTGTTTATCTGCTTCACACGCTGTTTCACAATCATTGTCTGGGTGAGGTGAGGAATACGCGTCCAGTGTTCTGTTCTCTGATTGGTTATCGCGACCAGCGTGACCTATAGGGCAGCCGCCATACTACAGTGCCCATGATGCATTGCATTTCCGTTTCTGGTGGCCATTTTAAAACATAGAGTGACTCTATCACATAAAATTGCTTTATTACGGTAAATTAATTGAGAATCTACCGGTATAGTTTTCATTTATAAGTCGCTCTGGAGTATAGGTCGCACCCCCGGCCAAAACATGTAAAAAAAGTGCGACTTATAGTCCGAAAAATACGGTATTTTAAAAGTTGAAAGAGTCACAGCGCCTCATTCATTCATGCCAGCTTTTATCACAGGCATCAGTCGATTCTTCAGCATCCCGCATGTGATGAAAATGAATCCCATGATCCACAGAGACAAAAAAAATTTAATTAAATGTTAAATTACTCTGTTTGGCCTCTGTGTGGAGGGGAGAAATCGCATGACAGCGTATGCATGCTCGATGATGTGCTTATCAATATTTATGCGTTCCACCTACCAAACAAAAGGGTTCTGCCGGGGGTGGAAATGCAAACTAAGCCAGACTTAACTGTAGACTTAACCGTCACTGACTCCTCCTTCTGCAGACAGCAGGGAACAGCGACAGAAGTGAGGAGCGAGTGAGGCCAGCAATGAGGAGAATCAAACAAAACAGAGACGTTATTTTAAAAATAATCAAATTTTCAACATTTTGAGTTGAATTTTCACTCCTACCGTGGTCCTACTCTTTGAAACAGTACCTGCAGTTATTAGGCAGTCTGACACAGTGGAGACTTTTAAATCAAGACTGAAGACCCACTTTTTTAGTCTTATCATTAATCTATTCTGTTTTTATGTTTGCTTTGTAATTTCTTTTTATTCTACTGTGTTTTACCTTTTTATTGTGCCCTTTTGATTTTAAATTTTGACTTTAAATTACTTTGTCATAAATTGTATTTTATGTGAAGCGTCTTGGGGCGACTGTGTTGTGAGATGGTGCTATATAAATTAATAAATTGAAATTGAATTTTAATCATTAAAGGGACAAGAATTTTTTTCACCAGCCCTAGTAGTTTAAGTGCATGACACTTAGGATTTAGTCGATAAGAGTGCACATGCCAAGAGTAAAGGGACGCAGAGCCCCTGTTACCTGGTTTAGGGAAAAAACCCTGCTGACTCTTGCAATTGCAGATTGGACAGCTTTATTTTATTACTTCCTCTGGGGAAGTTTACCTTCTAAAGATCAACGTATGTGCACAGCTCGATAATATGGGGCCAGAAGACATGACAAAATGGTCAGATTGTTGATTGTAGATGCAGGCATATGTTTATAGGCATATCTTGAGAGTGTCACTGGTTCTTATGATTTTACTGGCCAAATCTCTCTTTCTCATTCATTCAGTAATTGTGATTTGTGCAATGGGCTAGTTTTTGTAAAATTTCTATATTTTACAAAATTTCCTACAGAGGGCCACAGACTCCTGGCCACCTTTCAGGATTTCCCATTCTCGTACCTCTAAATGCATGATACAGGTGTGCACATAAATGGTGATCATGGTGCTCTTGCATGCTAAAAATGTGATGCAGAGCATAGAGGGAAGCGCATCTCGGGAATAATGTAGTGTTGATGGCAGATTATAGGAAAATCACTTCCCTCTCTGTTTCATCAGGAATTTTGGTGACGTACTGAGATTTTCCATGAAAGAAACAAGCGATCATGAAGGTTTTAATAGTCCTTTAAGTGTTTTTGATGGCCAGAAATAAACAGATGTTCTGTAAAGTGCAGGATTCCCAAGTCCCGTCAGAAAAATTGTCACTGTATAAATGCTTATTGACCTGACTGTAAATGCCTTTTATCGAAAGTTCTTCAAGACTCAAGGTTCTTCTGACTTTGACCTGACCAGATCATCAGTTGATGCATATACTGGTGTTTCTCTAACATTGGATCTACATTAAGTTCACCTTCATTCAGTGTTTGGATCTATTTGGAGACCAATGTCTGTCAACAAAGGGATTTAGTTTCAATAAAGAAGACAAAAATAAGTCTGTCTTGATCATTTTTGTGAGGGGAGAAATTATTCACTGTATGTCATCGGTCTGAAAATTACCAAGGAGTACTTTTTGCTTCAGTGGGATTTATAAAATTAGCACTCGGGCTGCCCTCAAAGACACATGTTCAAATTCCAGGGGCTTAAGGGAATTCCACCTCTGGACCCCCACCAGGGTTCTGCCCCACGACTGCGACCCCTGCTCTGTTCAGAGTTTTCTCCACACTCATTCTCATGCCTGCTCTAGGTAATTGTTGAATGTTGGGTCCACTGTTAGCTAATGTTTTTCTGAAAAGCAAGTATTGCATGTTATATTGCTGTGTGACCACACAGACATCTTTTAAAAGGACAGACTTCTTTTGGTATGTACAGTAAGTACTAAAACTCCATTCATATTGGGGCTGGCGGTCCAGCTCGAGTTGGATTCAGTCCGGATTGCTTTCTATTTAGACGTGATTTTCCAAATCTGGCTCATCCTACACATGCGTCCATACTCAATCCAGCTCAAGCCGAATTCTTCCGCTCATTGCATTGTGCTGCTTTGCGTTTTTGTATTTAGTCTTGAAGTTGTTTATCTTCACACGGTACTGGTTTGTCATCTTCTCGTACCCATGCGTTGCTAGTACACCAGCAATGTCCTCAAATTCTGATTTACAACACATTTCACCCAACTTGTTATATGTGTCGTGGTCTTCAGATTCTTTCGTGGCTACTACCAAAGACAAATAAGATGCTATGCAAAGTTTGGGAAAAGTTAACTTCAGAATTTGCTGGCAGTTTGTGCATGGTTTTTGCACACGACCCGAATGCTAACCATGGAAACCCAGAAATATGACATCATGATCCCAGAGCGAGCCAGATTGAAACCACATTTGCAGTCAGACCTTGGCAAAGCTGGATAGAAAACAATCCAATTTAAACTTCAGAAAAAAACCTATGCGATGTAAGCCCAATTCAGCCCGAATCTGAACTCGAGCCAGATTGCCGGACCTGAATAGGGTTTAAGAGTATTTCAACATGCCAGTGTAAATGTACTTCCAATACTATGACATTGAGTCTGTATAATTTAACTGAAATTCACTTTTTGACCTTTTTCAGGGTTGACCTCTATGACCCTTTTGATCCTGAACCAGATCCTGAACACAAGGTCCTGGATAACAGACCGGGACATCAAGGTCATAGTTTGTCTTCAAATAGAGGTTTTCATGACAACAAAGACCAGGGGGAGTCCTACTCTGAGACAGGGAGCCGATCCCTTAACAGATGCGACTTTAACCCTGAATTTAGACCTCCAGAGTTTCAAAGTCATAGTCTCGGTAATCGACCACCTGAACGTCATGCTTATAGCCAGCATACCGAAGCACCTGACCGACCCATTTATGGCTCCATCAGTCGGCCTCTGGACCAGAGGAGACAAAGCCCAGACAGAGTTGGTCACTGCTCCTCCACCCAAATGCTTCCTTTGTCTTATGGTGGAGAAAGAGTTGATGGAGAAGAGAGGATGTCAGTTCCTGATTACAGAAGAGAGGTATGACCGATAAGGCAAAACATTTGTTGGATTGTAAGTACTCTGACATTTTTATTTTTCTGCAATAAAGAAATACACTGGAACCATAAATTAAAACAATTTCGAAGGTGTATGTTTTGTACAGCATGGCTGTGTAAGTGCTCAAATGAACAGAATGCGGTAGCAGCTTGAAAACCATCTCTGGTGTATCTGCCGCCGCACCAGAGTCCGCTCAGGCATCTGCCGCCGCACCAGAGTCCGCTCAGGCGTCTGCCGCCGCACCAGAGTCCGCTCAGGCGTCTGCCGCCGCACCAGAGTCCGCACAGGCGTCTGCCGCCGCACCAGAGTCCGCTCAGGCGTCTGCCGCCGCACCAGAGTCCGCTCAGGCGTCTGCCGCCGCACCAGAGTCCGCTCAGGCGTCTGCCGCCGCACCAGAGTCCGCTCAGGCGTCTGCCGCCGCACCAGAGTCCGCTCAGGCATCTGCCGCCGCACCAGAGTCCGCTCAGGCATCTGCCGCCGCACCAGAGTCCGCTCAGGCATCTGCCGCCGCACCAGAGTCCGCTCAGGCATCTGTTGCTGCACCAGAGTCCGCTCAGGCATCTGTTGCTGCCCCAGAGCTGTAACTCTGCAAGCCTCTTCATTTCTAGCTCCTGACTTGGAGGCAGCTGTGGTCCAGCACACCTCATCATCCATCCAAGTGGTAGTCGCACGTGCCTCTCCAGTTTCTAAGGTGGTGGTCCTATGCATGTGTCCTGCCTCTGAAGCAGTGGTCCCATGCCGTAGCTCTTCAGTCTCACAAATGGTGGTCCAAAGTGCGCCAGTAGTTCCTGTTCCTGAGGCAGCCAATGTGCCTCTCAATTTCCGGTTTCTGGGCAGTGTGTCTCATTTGTTCCTGAAATGGCATCAGGCAGTCGTCACCCACTACTATTTTGTTGGTGTCCTCCAGATGGCTGTTGCCTACTCCAGCCTCTAGGATGGCCCCATGATTTATCTGTCCTGCTCTGGGGTCTAGGCCACCATGCAGATGTATCTGTCCAGCTGAGGCTGCCCTCCAGACATCTTCACCCCTCTGTGGTTGCCCAACCGCTCTCTGGCATCTCTGCCCCAGTGTAGCCTCCAGGCTGAAGCCTCACCCGTTGCAGCTTCTGGGTCGCCCTCCAGACTTTTCTGCCATGTCATGGCCGACACCTTCCTCTGCCATTCAACATCCAGTTCCTGCCACGGGATCCAGGTTGCCCTCCTGATATCCAGTTCATGGTCCCACCCTCAGGGCTGTTCCTGCTAAGTCTAATTTTTTTCATCCTCCCTGTCAGATTTTGCTCCTTTTGCTCATCTTCTGTGTTCTTCTGTTTTTGCGTGTGTATCTTTTGTTTAATCATACCTCTCATTAGTCACCATTTATTAACTCGACTGTTTTCACTGTCTATTGGATCATCATGTACGTCATTCTGTGTACCCCTCCTCTTGTGTTTTGTGATCATCTATTTTCCATGTTTCCCATCTGTTTTTCCTTCTCTGGTCAAGTCTTCCTGGTGTTTCCATTTCAGCTTTGGTCTGTCTGTCTGCTGCATTTTTATCTTCATAGGACTGTTTTATTTTTGCACTGGAAATAAATATTCTACTCATCTACAAGCTGCATGTTGTCCTGCATTTTTGGGTTTAGTGCTTTTCAAACCCAGTCAAGTCTAAGTTACTGTAGTTGTTCTAAAGATGATAGAAATTAAAGAGTTATAATTGAAATGGTTAATGGGATTTTTCATTCACATTTTAACTTTTAAAACAAAGATTGTAAATTGATAATAGTCCACAATCATGAAAGTTCTTCCCTGCTGGACATAGTAAGTTTAATGTGATTATGCACACATAGTAGTTGTAGAGCAGGTAGCACAGTGGATAAGGAACTGGGTATACTGCCAGTATGTAGTCCTGGGTCTCAGGCCACCCAGCTGGCAATGTTGCTGACTTTTGCTGTGGACGTAACCTGTGATGGACTGCTGTCCTGTCCAGGAGGAGTTGTGGATTCTCACCCACTTCATGCTATAATATCCAGAGATAAGCACTGACAGCAACTGGCCTATGTAGCACATACTTCTTTTTCTTGTAAATTAAAGGAAACCTGAAATCGTCTTCAGTTGAATGAAGGTCCTCTTGTGTTTGAAGATTGTTTTCCAGCAGCCATGCATTGGTATTAAATGGATGGTTTCCCTCTTCTGTAGATGGCCACCAAGAGGTTATCCCCGCCGAGGATACAGCAGGACTGTCGAGATCAGTCAGGACACATGGGAAAAAGTAAGGTGGAATTTTATTGGATATAATGATGAGTGAAGGCAGGTGTGAATGCAGAAAACAGAACACCTATTAATCAGTTATTAATGTTTTTTTTTTTTTTTCTGGAAAAACCTATGCAGTTCTGTCTGTAATTTGCTTTTACAGATGTGACCCAAGTCAGCCGACCTGTGGAAGTGACTATGAAGAGTCGAAGCCTGATACTGGAAAAGTAAGTACTGAATGTTTTTATGAAAACTGCTAGAGAACAGCTAGTTAAGGTGCTGTCAGCACCTCAGGAGCGGGATCATTTTTAAACCATGCACTATTTTTAGTGTTGTCGCAAGCAGAGCTACACTACAACACTGCATGGTTAGTTCATTATCCACAAGTTACTCCTTTTACATTTATCTTGTTTTTTTATTTATACACTAATTGTAAAGCTTTTTGCTTTTTTCTGCTGTGCAGAAGTTGCGTTCTAGTTTCATTTCATTATTTACATTTGCATCATTTGCATTCATTGATTTTTGCAGTCTTGAGGAGAACTGGATGGCTAGTTGTGTTTACATCAAGTCAACTCTGAGCTAACAGTTCCGTGGTGTCATGGATGAAGTGACACACGACACCATGGAACCACCTTGGGTACTGGATGGCAACCACTACGGGTGTGAATCTTTCAGTATCTCACAGTTCAATTCGATTCCAGTTCATGGAGTCATGATTTGATTCAAAATCAATTTTTGATTCTAAATTAATTCAGTACATAGAGGTGCTAATTTCAGGAGCTGCTCAAGTGTGCTGCATTGTGCCACCTATGCATTGTGGTGGCATGACAAATGATGCCCTGAAAGCAAAGTGCGTTCAAGATTATGTAGTTTTCATATTTGAAAAAGGCAACGTAGACTAGTGTTAATGTCGTCAGACGAAACGAGACGAAATATGTTCATCAACAACCGTTTTTCCCATGACTAAGACGACGCGATGACGAGACGGCACCAGTGTTCTAAAAACACTGACGAAAACTGTGTATATGCGCGCTATTGTTGACAAATAAAAACGAGACGAAAATGTTTTGCAAGAAATAAAAATAAAATCTCCCTCCTCGGTTTCGTCTACAACACAAGAAGAAATGCAGCATCCAGTTACCTATCCTGTTGCTTCGCCCCCTGATAGTTTTAGACTGGAACATTAATATCTCTCAATATCTTCCTAAACTAAAGTTAGTGTCCCCCATGAAAATAATAATAATGATGATATCATCCGCTCCGTGTGTGTTGCGGGATTTGCTCTGTCGACTAAAGGTGTAAGACAGATCATTCCGGAATCATTATCTTCAAAGCGAATCACCGTTTTAAATCAAGTGACACCTCTTTCCAAATGTAAAACAGACAGCATGCTACAACTGACCAAAGCTGTTTTTCCCCAAAATGAGACGTCCTCTGTTCCGTTGGGGAGAACTTCCCTGGTGTCACAGTCTCAGCGCTGCAGTCTGACCACAGCCGTGCAGCAGCACAAGTATTGTAGGAGAGCCTGGGACCGGGAAGTAACATTTTACATTTACAGTAGTGTTCAGAATCCAGGTTTTGAATATATTTCTTATTGTTACATGGGAAACAAGGTACCAGTAGATTCAGTAGATTCTCACAAATCCAAGAAGACCAAGGATTCATGATATGCACACGGCTATGAAATTGGGCTATTAGTAAAAAAAAGTAGAAAAGGGGGTGTTCACAAAAATAGTAGCATCTGCTGTTGACACTGCAAACTCAAAACTATTATGTTCAAACTGCTTTTTTAGCAATCCTGTGAATCACTAAACTAGTATTTAGTTGTATAACCACAGTTTTTCATGATTTCTTCACATCTGCGAGGCATTAATTTTGTTGGTTTGGAACCAAGATTTTGCTCATTTACTAGTGTGCTTGGGGTCATTGTCTTGTTGAAACACCCATTTCAAAGGCATGTCCTCTTCAGCATAAGGCAACATGACCTCTTCAAGTATTTTGACATATCCAAACTGATCCATGATACTTGGTATGCGATATATAGGCCCAACACCATAGTAGGAGAAACATGCCCATATCATGATGCTTGCACCACCATGCTTCACTGTCTTCACTGTGAACTGTGGCTTGAATTCAGAGTTTGGGGGTCGTCTCACAAACTGTCTGCGGCCCTTGGACCCAAAAAGAACAATTTTACTCTCATCAGTCCACAAAATATTCCTCCATATCTCTTTAGGCCAGTTAATGTGTTCCTTGGCAAATTGTAACCTCTTCTGCACGTCTTTTATTTAACAGAGGGACTTTGCGGGGGATTCTTGCAAATAAATTAGCTTCACACAGGCGTCTTCTAACTGTCACAGCCTTACAGGTAACTCCAGACTGTTTTTGATCATCCTGGAGCTGATCAATGGGTGAGACGTTGCCATTCTGGTTATTCTTCTATCCATTTTGATGGTTGTTTTCCATTTTCTTCCATGTCTGTTTTTTTTGTCCATTTTAAAGCATTGGAGATCATTGTAGATGAACAGCCTATAATTTTTTGCACCTGCGTATAAGTTTTCCCCTCTTCAATCAACTTTTTAATCAAGCTATGCTGTTCTTCTGAACAATGTCTGAACATCCCATTTTTCTCAGGCTTTCAAAGAGAAAAGCATGTTCAACAGGTGCTGGCTTCATCTTTAAATAGGGGACACCTGATTCACACCTGTTTGTTCCACAAAATTGTTGAACTCACTGACTGAATGCCACACTACTATTATTGTGAACACCCCCTTTTCTACTTTTTTACTAATAGCCCAGTAGCAGAATAAAATAGTTATTTGTAATATTTTATACCTATTGTAAAAGCCACAACTTGAGCCACCTTAATTTAAAGTTATGATACAAAATAGATTTTTCATTTTATTTTGTTATATTTCATATCATTTGATGTTATATATTAGTCATAAATAACATTTAAAATGTAAAAAAAAGTTAATATTTGGTGGATATAGCATTTGCTGCCGTGTTCAAAAAATTTCATGCAGTAGCTTTAATGTGTGAGCAGCAGATTCAGTACAGTGAGACTGTGTACGAAAATGGAAAGTTTTTTTTTTTTTCATTTAACATTTTTGAATTTGATTACAGCTTTTGTCATTAGCGTTGTATGAATTTACTCTGCAGCATGCCCCCCCCCCCCCCCCCCGACTTGTCACACCAGACCACCTTCACCATTTTGTCAATTTTAAGTTTCATTTTTGTGCAAATTATGGGATGTTATAAATCCTCACTGCATACAGATTAAAAGTCATTGTCGGCAGCATCTGTATATTTGGTGAACATCCCATCTGTGAATCTTAAACCAGTTCATATAAAATGTCAGCTTTGTAATAAATTGGCCACATTGTTTGTCTAAAGGCGCGTGCTGCGCAGCCTGCTCTAATACAGGGATGATGATTCAACGCAAATGTGGATCAGTACACTTTTATGTTTGTAGTTTGGAAGAAAACAGTAATTAAACAAATTTTATTTATTTTTCCCCAAATATTCCACTCAGAGTGATGCAGACTGCCACTCTAAGCACTCCTTCACAGTCTATGTGTACACACACACACACACACACACACGGACTCTGCCTCCCTGCAGACAGCAGGAAATGCAGACAGAAGCAAGTCACTGAACAGCAGTGAGGAGAAGCTAGCAAAACAGAGACAATGTTATTTTAAAAATCTGTATTTGAACGTTTGAATCATTAAGGATAAGAATCACGATTCTGGCATGAGTCAATTTTTTTCAACACCCCTAGCAAGTGTTTGCAACAGTTATATAACAGCGCTAGCAGTCAGCAAACAAAAATACTGTTTGCTTTCCTTTGAAGGTTCTCAGTTATCTAAGAAGGAATTGTTTAGTCAAAGTAACTGGGCATCTTTTTTGTCTTGAAGACATTTTACTACCTATCCAAGGGACTTCTTCTGTTTTTCTGAGCAGAAGACTGAAAAGAAGACTTGCAGTTGCTGGAGAATATGTAAATCTTTGTTTATTTATTTTCAGGGTCCCCATCATTTGTGATCTGTGTGACATTGAGTTGACCAACATACAGGGTCTGGAGGCTCACTTGGACAGCAAGAAGCACTGGGACACCCTGGAGCACATCCAGCAGCAAAATAAATATGATGATGTGGCTGTAGCCTTCCTACAGGTAAAATCATAAAGTAGCACTCCTCCCAAATTTCAGCCAGTCCATACATGGACTCTGTTTGTTCTGTATTTGTTTTTGTTATGAAAAGCACTGGAGAATAAGCTGTGGCTTGACCAGGGGTGTAACGATACATCGTAATCATGATAATAGTATCCTGCAACCTGCAAGTACTGAAATAATGACTTCTTTTACAGAACAATGAAATGATATCTAAAATATACAGATAGGAAACAGATAATGTCAAGGATTACAATTTATTCAATGCTTTTGGAATAAATTTATAGCACTTCACTTTTTCAAATTTTGTTATGTTACAGCCTTATTCCAAAATGGAGTAAATTCATTTTTCCCCCTCAAAATTCTACTCACAACAGCCTGTAAATGAAAACATGAATTTTGTTTTTTATTTTTATTTTTTTCCAAATTTACTAAAAATTAAAAAATAGGAAATCACATGTACCGAAGTATTGCAACCCTTTGGTCAGTACTTTGTTGATGCACCTTTGGCAGCAATTACAGCCTCAGTTCTTGAATATGATGCCACAAGCTTGGTGCACCTGTCTTTGGGTAGTTTTGCCCATTCCTCTTTGCAGCACCTCTCAAGCTCCATCAGGTTGGATGCGGGGCGTCGGTGCACAGCCATTTTCAGATCTCTCCAGAGATGTTCACTCGGATTCAGGTCTGGGCTCTGGCTGGTCCACTCAAGGACATTCACAGAGTTGCCCTGAAGTCACTCCTTTGATATCTTGGCTGTGTGCTTAGGATCATTGTCCTGCTGAAAGATGAACTGTCACCCCAGAGATCAAGAGCGCGCTGGAGCAGGTTTTCATCCAGGATGTCTCTGTACATTGCTGCATTTATCTTTCCCTCAATCCTGACTAGTCACCCAGTTACTGCTGCTGAAAAACATCCCCACAGCATGATGCTGCCACCACCATGCTTCACTGTAGGGATGGTGCCTGTTTTCCTACAAACTTGACGCCTGGCATTCACACCAAAGAGTTCAATCTTTTTGTCATCAGACCAGAGAATTTTGTTTTTCATGGTCTAAGAGTCCTTCAGGTGCCTTTTGCCAAACTCCAGGTGGGCTGCTATGTGCTTTTTACTCAGGAGTAGCTTCTGTTTGAAGCCATTGTGCTCATTGGGACCTTCAAAGCAGCAGAAATGTTTCTGTATCCTTTCCCAATTTTGTGCCTTGAGACAATCCAAGCCTGAAGCAAGCTACAGAGGCGAGCCATCATCCACCAGGCCCGACGCAGGCTACAGCAGCGAGCCATCATCCACCAGGCCCGACGCAGGCTACAGCGGCGAGCAGCTACCGACAGGCCCGAAGCAAGCTACAGAGGCGAGCCATCATCCACCAGGCCCGACGTAGGCGACAGTGGTGAGCCAGCTTCCACCAGGCCCGACGCAGGCTACAGCAGCGAGCCATCATCCACCAGGCCCGACGTAGGCTACAGCGGCGAGCCATCATCCACCAGGCCCGACGTAGGCTACAGCGGCGAGCCATCATCCACCAGGCCCGACGTAGGCTACAGCGGCGAGCCATCATCCACCAGGCCCGACGCAGGCTACAGCGGCGAGCAGCTACCGACAGGCCCGAAGCAAGCTACAGAGGCGAGCCTTCATCCACCAGGCCCGACGTAGGCTACAGCGGTGAGCCAGCTTCCACCAGATCTGACGCAGGCTACAGCGGCGAGGCAGAATTCATCAGGCCCGACGCAGTCGATAGCGGTGAGCCAGCTACTGAGTTAGCCGAGAAGTAGGTTAGCAAACAAACTATTTGTGTCCAAAGATGCCATCGAAGAGAAACCTTTCTTTGGAGGAGTGTGACGAAATCAGAAAGTCACTTGATACTTTAACGGAAGATGTTGCTTTAATCTGTCAGGACCAAAAGAGAATCATTGCGCTTCTGGATGAAGTGAAGCAATTATGAGAAGAAAATAAGGAAAAGAACAGGAGGATCACAGAGCTTGAAAGGAAAGTTGATGAGTTGGAACAATATACAAGAATGAAAGATATTGTAATCACGGGGTTTAAGATCAAACCCAGGTCGTATGCTCATGCGGTGATTGCGAATAACAACAGAATGAGCCCAGTGAGGAAGAGTCAAGCTCTATTGAGCAACAGGTAGCAGCCTTTCTCAATGTGCATGATATTTCACTGGATGTAAGTGATTTGGAAGCCTGTCACACATTACCGAGAAGAAGACGAGAGGATGTGCCAGCCCTGATATTACGTTTTGCAAATCTCAAGAAAAAGATTACCTTAATTAAACAAGGAAGAAAACTGAAAGGTACTAATGTCTATATGAACGATCACCTGACACGGAAAAATGCCGAAATTGCCAGAAAAGCCAGACACCTGAGGAAACTAAAAAAGATCCAAAGCACTTGGGTAAATAACTGTAAAGTCTTTATTAACCTTAATGGGTCACCGGAGGAGGCTAAGGTGTTGGTGGTTAAGAACCTCAGTGACTTAGATATTTATGAGGGGACGTCTACTACTACTACTACTACTACTATTAGAGATTGTTATTGGTGAATTTTGAGCCTTTGATGAACACAAAGACAAAGATGAATCAAGAGATGGTAATTCTTGATCGATTATTACTAATAGTATAGAATTCATTTTTATTAAAAAAAAAAGATGAGTACAGATTCAGAATTATATCAAAGGACAATGCATTTGGAGCAGCTGAATCTATTTTCATATACTGATTATAATTTTCAAGACTTAGAAAATGAACTAGACCCGGATAATACTTTTTACTCTACATTTACTATACATTGATTCTAAATATTATACTGTTGATGATTTTCTACATGCTATGACAATGAAGGAAAAACTGTCAATTATCCACTTTAACTGTAGAAGTATGTATGCTAATTTTAATGTTATCAAAGAATATATACAGCAGTTTGCACATCCATTTAGTATAATTGCTTTGTCAGAAACTTGGTTTAATGAGGACAAAGGTATTGACTTTGAAATAGAAGAATATGAACTTAAGTATGTTAATAGGAAAAATAAAATAGGTGGAGGAGTGGCACTATATATTCATAATAGCATTAGGTTTAAATTAGTAGAGGATATGACTCTGGCTATAGATAATGTTTTAGAAGTTGTTACAGTTGAAATCCATAATGATACGGAGAGAAATGTAATTGTGAGTTGTTTGTATCGGTCTCCAGGAACTGATGTAGAATTATTCATTGACTGTGTAGGAAAAATATTTTCAAAGAAGGAAAATAAAACTATGTTTATATGTGGAGATTTTAATATAGATATACTAAATCACACAAAGCACAAATGGACTAATGATTTTCTTAATATGATGTTATCCGACTATAACTAGACCTAGCAGGGTAACAGATCACAGTTCCACTTTAATTGATAACATCTTCACAAATAGCACTATGAATGACATTACCGGCGGCCTAATGGTCTGTGATATATCGGACCATCTACCAGTGTTTATTATATATAACAACAAAATTACAGATTGTAGAGGGAAAAAACACATCTATAAACGGGTTTGTTCGGAGGAAGCAATTAAATCCCTGAACAATGATTTAAATTCCCAGGATTGGAACTTAATTTATTGTGAGAAAGAGGTGGACAGGGCTTATAGTAAGTTTATGGAGATATTTATGGAATTATATGACGCACACTGTCCAATTAAGAAATATAGTTGTAAAAAAAGATTTGTGGAACATCCTTGGATGACCAAAGGTCTACAGAATGCTTGTAGAATGAAAAATAGTCTTTACAAAATATTTATTAAATTGAAAACTAAGGAAGCTGAAAGAAAATATAAGCTATATAAGAATAAACTAACAGAGCTATTAAGAACTAGTAAAAAATTATATTATAGAAAACTGGAAAGGAATAAATGTGATACAAAAAATGTTTGGGGAATATTAAAAGATCTTATGCAGCATGGAAGGAGAAAAACGATATATCCAGATTATTTTATTGAGAAGGATAAAGATAACTATGAGATGAGTGAAACTGTAAATCATTTTAATGATTTTTTGTTAATATTGGCCCGGATTTGGCCAAAAAAATTTCTGGTAAAGGTCCTGATTCTCCAATACTTAAGAGAAATAGAAATTAATTTTTTCTCTCTCAGCCTCAGACTTGAAATTATTACTATTGTTAGAAAATTTAAAAGTAAATCTTTAACTGATTTTCAAGATATTAATATGATACTGGTTAAAAAAGTAATAGAAAGTATTGTCAAACCACTTGTATATATTTGTAATTTATCTTTTATAACGGGAAAATTTCCAAGCAAAATGAAAATGGCTAAAGTTGTCCCTCTATTTAAAAGTGGAGATAAACACATTTTTACAAACTATAGACCAGTTTCTTTACTCCCACAATTCTCTAAAATTTTGGAAAAGCTATATGATAATAGATTAGAGTCATTTATTGGAAAGTATGAAATTCTTAATGAATGCCAATATGGTTTTAGGAGTAAGCGGTCCACTTCAATGGCAGTAATTGAAACCATAGAGGAGATAACCAATACTATAGAGAGAAAGAAATATGCAGTTGGCATTTTTATAGACTTAAAGAAAGCTTTTGATACTCTTAATCATTCAATTTTGATTAAAAAATTAGAAATGTATGGTGTTAGGGAAGTTGCACTGCAATGGATACAGAGTTACTTAACGGAGAGAAAGCAGTTTGTGAAAATGGGTGAGTTTACATCAAATAACTTGGAGATTTTATGCGGAGTACCCCAAGGTTCAATTTTGGGAGCAAAGTTATTTAATTTATATATACTCGTAAATGACATATTTAATATATCCAAAGTGATGAGAATGATTTTATTTGCGGATGACACAAACATATTTTATGCAAATTAAAATTATAGTGAACTTACCCGTATTATTAATGAGGAATTTAATAAACTAAAAAGTTGGATGGACACAAATAAATTATCTTTAAATCTAGATAAAACTAAAATAATGTTTTTCAGAAATTACAAAGTAAAATCTGAGATAAAGATATGTATAAATGGTGTTCAAATTGAAAGAGTATCAGAATGTAAATTTCTTGGTGTAATAATAGATGAAAAAATAAGTTGGAAAAAGCACATTAGATATATACAGAGTAAAGTTTCCAAAAGTCTCGCAGTTATTAATAAAGTTAAATATTTGTTGGAGCATGATGCCCTTCGAGTGTTATATTGTACATTGATTTTGCCTTATTTAACTTACTGTATAGAAGTATGGGGTAACAACTATAAGAGTTCACTTCATCCCCTTGTTATATTACAAAAACGCGCAGTTAGAATTTTGCATAAAGTAGGATATCTAGACCACACAAATGAATTGTTTATCAGGTCAAAATTATTAAAATGACTGATTTGGTAAAGTTTCATACTGCATTACTAATGTTTAAAGCCAATAAAAATGAACTGCCATGTAATATACAGAAACTGTTCTGTAAGAGAGAAGGACAGTATGGATTGAGGGGATGTGGTAACTTTATAGTAAATTATGTAAGAACTACTCTGAAAAGTTGGTGTGTGTCGGTATGTGGAGTTAAATTATGGAATCATTTGGATAACCACATTAAATTGTGTGGAAACATAAGTTCAAAAAGAAATATAAAGAAATTATGTTAGCACAGTACACAAACGAGTAAAAATGTTAATAGAGTTAGTAAGAAGTGTAGACGATTGCATAGACATTGAACAGTACTTGGTGTATGACATTATGTCAGTAATGATCAGGGTGCAAGACTATTTGTAATTGCTTAGAAGGTAAAAATGTGTTAAACTTTAAATGAATTGAAAATAATGGAATGCCATTGATGCAATTGTTAGTACCTAACTATATTCTAATGTAGATATAAAATGTAAATGTAAAATGTAAATATGAAATTGTTCTATTCTGTTTAGTTATGTTATTTTCTGATTTCTATCTTATTTGAGTGTATTTAACTGTGGATGGTAACGGGTGTACGGTGTATGGGGTGGGCGTTTACAAGCTTTTGCTTCAGCCCATGCCCTTTCGGCTGCACCTAATTTGAGAAACTGAGTTATTGTATTTTTCTTTTGTTTGTTTTTTATGTATGTTAGTAAGAGTTTATGTTGGTATTTTGTTTTGTTTATGTGCGTGCTGAATAAATTCATTAATTCATTAATTCATTCAATCCTGTCTCGGAGGTCTACAGACAATTCCTTTGACTTGGTGCTTGGTTACTTTCTGCACTATATGTCGACAGGTGTGTGTCTTTCCGGATCATGTCCAATCAACTGAATTTATCCCAGGTGGACTCACATTAAGCTGTACAAACATCTCAAAGATGATCAGTGGAAAAAAGATGCACCTGAGCTCGGTTTTGAGCTTCATGGCAAAGGTTGTGAATACTTACGTATGTGTGAGGAATTTCATCCATTTTGGAATAAGGCTGTAACAAAATGGAAAAAGTGAAGTGCTGTGAATACTTCCCAGATGCACTGTATTTCAGAATAATTTTTCTTTAAAGTTAAAACATTAACTTCAGATTATGTTCTACATAACTACAGTGGGAACAGTGACGTAGTTATGTATTGTGAAATGTATCAAATTGTGATAGCTGTATTGTGATATTTATTGTATCGTGGAGCTACTTTATTGTTACACCCCTAGGGTTGATATTAAGCACAAATGTGTTTTAATTCCGCCAGGTGACCACAGTTAGTGAAATCCCACAAAAACATACAGAATGCAATAGATTTATTTGTTGTTATACATAGCATAACAATATATATATATATATATATATATATATATATATATATATGGCATCTGTACAGTAATAAAGCAACAATAAAACCATATGAATTAAAATATTTACATATGTTTACAACCTGAGCCTCAGTCTGGAGAAAGTTCCACTCCTGTGAAAAACATCATGTGTGGTTCCAGTTCCCAAGACTGCGCATCCTAGTGAGGCCATCCACTTCAGGCCAGTGGCTTTAACCTCTCACATGATGAAGACCTCGGAGAGGATTATTCTCACCCACCTCAGACACCTGGTGATCAGTGACATGGACCCCCTGCAGTTTGCGTACCGACCTGGCATCGGTTTGGAAGACGCAGTCATCTCGTCATGTTCTTTGACTTCTTTAGTGCCTTCCACACAATTCAGCCATCACTTCTCAGGGGGAAGCTAGAAGGAGCTGGAGTAGACTGCCACCTGGCAGCATGGACCATCGACTGCATCACCAACAGACCATAGTGTATGTGAGGCTTTGCGACTGGTAGTATGTAGCATGGGGCACCGCAGGGTACAGTGCTCTCTCTCCCTTCCCCTTTACACTGTACACATCAGGCTTCAGCTACAACAGGCACAGTTGTCATATCCAGAAGTTTTGGGATGACAGCCATCGTTGGACGTGTGTCTGAGGGGAATGATCTGGAGTACAGGGACATCATCTCCAACTTTGTGGTCTGGTCTGAATGGAACCACCTGTGCATCAACACCAGAAGGTCAAAGGAGGTGGAGTTCAAAAGGAAGGCTCCTCAGATTGTGCCTGTGAACATCCAGGGCTTGGACTTAGAGATTGTAGAGAAGAACAAATACCTAGGTGTTCACCTTAACAACAAACTGGACTGGACACACTACACAGATGTCTTCATCTGAAGCAAACTGGAGATTAAGGACCTTGCCCAAGGGCTGTTAGTGATTTTCTGGCCATGTGGGAGTTTGAACCAAGGATCCTGTGTCTCAAGACCACTGCTTAACTATCAGACCTTCACCTCCCCTCCTCGCTATGTTACGAAGGTGAATGAAAGCAGTCCTAGTGATTTCTTTAATGTGTAGGCCAAAGGGCAATGTGGGATCAAAAATCACCCCAAGGTTCCTCACTTTGTCAGTATGACGCAGGAATCAAGGTTGAGCATTAGCTGGTCAAACTGGTGACTATGGCTCTCTGGACCAAGGACCGTCATTTCAGTCTTTTTCGTCTTTAAAAGTAAGAAATTGCTCGACATCCAGCTTTTCACAGAAATAAGGCAGTCCTCTAAAATCTTGGTGTGTGAGATTACCAGTAGTTATCGGCACATACAACTGAGTATCATTAGCGTAACAGTGAAAAGTAATCCCGTAGTGTTGCAGTCCGTGCCCGAGGGGTGCTATATAAAGGGAGAAAAGCAAGGGACCTAAGACTGTCTCCTGTAGAAGCCCGTATTTCATGGGAGCAATGTTTGAGGTGACATTATCATACAGGACACAGTAAAAGAGACTGGTTGGTAGGATGTCAACCATGCAAGGACTTTCCCAGCAATCCAAAATGAATGGTTCTCCAGCCTATCGTGTAGTATACCATGATCCACCGTATCAAAGTAGCAAAACCGTAGTAGTAGTGTCTGAGTCCATTGCAAGCAGGAAATCATTTACCACTTTATCGAGAGTTGTCTCTGTGGAATGATATGTTCTAAATGCAAACTGCAATGGCTCAAAGAGATTATTCTTAATAAGGTGGTCCATGAGCTTCTGTGAAACCACTTTTTTCAATAATTTTAGAACAAAATGATAGGATTGATATCGGCCTATAGGTTTTAAGTATTATTAACGTGACAGGCTTTGCCACTGAGAAGAATATGCCCCAGGCAGTGGCAAATAAATATGTAGTGTAAATGAAGACTAAATACAACTTTTTGTGGTAAAATTATTATAAACTGGTTGCAGTGATGTTTGGTTTTTGTCCCATTGTAAATTAAATTGTCCCATTATATTTCTACAAAATGGGGACAATGTCTCATTGACTTCTTTTCCTTTCGTGATCACGACACTTTGTTATAAACAACTTTAAAGTCAAGAATCATCACTTACGTCCACAACATAGAATCTGAGAGGCATCAGCAAATACAAATAGTTCTAGTTGGGAGGTTTGCACACATCAGTGTTCTTAACTCATGAGTCCCCGGCTGAGTGCTGCTATGTTGGAGTTTACCCTGGTAGATGAGAGGGTCACCTCCCTGCGCCTTCGATTGGCGGGGGGAACTCTGTTTGTGCGTATGCATTGAACAGCAGTTTGGAGTGTTCGGGCTTCTTAGAGTCCCTGTATGGGGCTCTGGTGGGGGACTCCATTGTTCTACTGGGGACTTCAGCACACACGTGGCCAATGACAGAGACACCTGGACAAGCATGATTGGGAGGAACAGCCTCCATGATCTAAACCCAAACGGTTATTTGTTATTGGACTTCTGTGTTAGTCACGGACTGTCCATAAGGAACACCATGTTCGAACATAAGGATGCTCATAAGTGTACATGGTACCAGGGCGCCCTAGGCTGAAGATCAATGATCGATTTTTGTGATTGTATCATCTTATCTGAGGCCACATGTCCTGGCCACGCAGCCAGGACATGACAGAATCTGTTCAAAAATGACATGACATAGAATCTGTTCAAAAATAATAATTGCTTCACGGATACATGAGTTCCCGCTGTCAGTACACGCCCACAGTCTTGTGTGCAGTTACAAACAACAGACTCAGCGCTTCTGGATCCCAACAAAACAACAAAACAAACAAACAAAAAGAAAACAGTTTCTTAACGTTAAGAGTTGATGACAGTGTCCGTCGTCTCTTCTCTGCAGCTGTGAGCCCACTAAAAAGAGCATCACGCTCAAAGCTCTGAACTGGCTGAAAGTCCACAGCTCCAGAAAATAATGCGTATTCTCGACTGCGTCCGAGCATCGGCTCGTCACAACTAATCTGAAAGAATTCTGATCAGTGGGTAGTGTATTTGTGCAGGAAGAGTTCTGAATAAAATTATTTTTGTCACCTTCTCACCAGACAATGTAGACATCCTCATCTCTTATTTAAAAAAAGTTCTAAACTCGGATCAGTTTTGCTCCTTTTCTAGCTCACCTGGGCCAAAATATCTTGGGTTCATATTGTCTGTAATGAAATAAAGTCCAAGTAATTGTAAGAGTTGTCATGGGGAGTTTACCACTTTTTTTTTTTTTTTTTGCATTTTCCATACCATCCTAACTTTTTCTGAATTGGGATTCTACATTACTTTGTATATTTCCCTGTACTGAGGCTAACCAGTTTATTTCCCACCACTGATATACTGTACATAATACATGCTTCAAAGTAGTATGGCAGAGTGGGGGTATTTTGTGAGCTCTGGTTCTTTTTAAAGGGGTCATATTACAGCTTTTCATGAACTTTTACGTAGGTCACCAGATGTCTTAATAAGAACCTTACACTTAGAGGTGATGCACTCGGGGAAAAAACAAACTGTTTTTGAGGTTGGCCACATCCTCTGTCCCTTTAGAAATGTGCAGGCTCTCTCCTGCAGATCATGTTGGGGCATTGCTTTGAAGTGATGTCACAGTATTGCACCAACGTCCTGCTGTCAACTGTCAGCTTCTTCTTCAATCCTCTGCCCCACCTTTAGAGTCCCATTTTCAGCCGTTTTCTGGAAAATGTGCCTCACTGCTTTTTGTCTACTTTTCAGACTTGGGCATTTTATAGACATGACAAACTGAAGGAAATCATTGAGTCAGATGCTTTGAAGACTAAACTAAGTCCAGTCAAAAGTCTGGATGTCTATGCAAAATGTACAGCAGCAGTGAAAAGTTAAGATCAGTAATATTATTAACCATAAACATCAGCAATGTCTGATTTCTGCATCTTTCATAAGCATGTGCACCTGTCACCAAGCATACAAGAGAAAATACACAAAATACTATAAGCTTTTACAGCAGATACAGTAGATGGTTATTTTTGAGATGTGGGAATGGACCATTTGTTTTCTCTCTCCACAGGACGTGATGCTGTTTAAAGTCCATCACTTTAATCAAGCCATAGTGGAGAGTGACATTCAAGGTGAATAAGTAGAAATGGTAAATAAGGTAAATGTTTAAAAGCATCATGAGGCACAAAAGCTGAAATGTTTTGAGTTTGCAGAGCTGGAGGAAAATGAACACATGACAAAGACAGAAATGCTCCACTGTGCAGCGTGCAAAGTGTACGTGTCCCTGTCGGGGGCGGCGGTGCATAGTCATGTCAACTCCGAGGAACACATATACAACAAAAAGGTGCGACAATGCGCTGATTTGCTGCATGACACTGAATGTCCTCCAAAGCTGCATTTGTAAATTTGAACATAAGCGCTGCTTGTTTTTCTTCTTTGCTCAAGGAGTTTGGCCTGAAGCAGCGGCAGGCTTGTCTCGAGAAAGCAGAAACCATGATGAAGGCACTGAAATCTCAGTTTGAGCGCTTCTCTCAGGTATTACAACTTGTGTTTTTACCATCTGTCAACCAGAGGAAGTGCAGCTGTAGGATTTTAACCAGTTTTCCATTTTTTTTTCAGGGTCCCAGCCCGTTTGAATGACAGAAAAACTGCTGCCACACAGACTGACAACACGCTTTTATACTTCACATCAGCTGCAGCGCTCCCACGTTCCCCAAAATAAGTCCTTGGTTTTAGTCAGGTACATAAGTGTTTGGACAGTCACAGGTTTTGCTAATATGCACCACAATGGAGTTGAAATAAGAGTCCAGGTCTGCTTGTAGTATCGACTGTCTGCTTGAATTCAAAGAGGTCGTTGTCCTAAATAGGCTCTGAGCTCCGGTGCTTATCCCGGGATTCCATAGCATGAAGCGGATTAGAGTCTACGACTCATCCTGGAAGGGACTCCAGTCCGACACAGGTTACTTCTCAGACAAGGCAGGTCCAAATTACAGCCCCATGACTGCTGGGATAGGCTCCACCCCTCGTGGTGACCTTTAGAGCAGGGGTGGCCAAGTTCGGTCCTCGAGAGCCAAATTCTTGACATTCTTAGTTGTCTCCCTGCTCCAACACACCTGAATCCAATGAAAGACTCCTTAGCAGACTTTTAATGAGCTTTTCATTGGATTCAGGTGTGTTGGAGCAGGGAGACAACTAAGAGTGTCAGGAATGTGGCTCTCGAGGACCGAACTTGGCCACCCCTGAATTAGAGTAAGAGAGTATAGAAAATGGATGGTTTGATGGATGGACTGAGATGAGTCCAAGGAAGTAAAAAGGCAGCATGATCGGGATCTTAACTCTGATCCCAGCTCCTTATCCACTCCGCTACCTATGTTTAATTCAAAACTTTTAACATACTGTAGGACTTAGTCACTTTTATACAATATGTAAATATTTGGACAAACTAGGTATTAATATAAATAATCATTTTTACAACCACCTTTTTTCAAACAACTCATTAGTAAGTTCTTTAGTTCTCCTTTTCTTCAATTAGTGGTACCACAGCAGACCTGACATGGATCTGAATGTTGATTTGGCACTTGTCGTAAGAGGCCGCCACACCGCCATCTTTAGACAAGTCGTAAAACAGTGGTGCAGCTTAGCTAAAGTTTCTATAACAAATGTTGATTTTGTTATTAAAACACCCAGTTCGGCACACACATTCTAAATTCACTGTTTATTTTTAGATGTTGAGGCATCTTAGAGCTGACCTCTAATGAAGAATTACACAAGGGTCCAAATTTAAGAATGTGCTAGTCATATTGAAAGGTATACCACATTATTTGTCTAACTATAAATATTCCAAAAAGGTAGAGTTTGGACTATATGACTGAATGTTATGGGGTAAAAACAGCAAAAGGATGGCAAAGTACAATTTTAGTTTGTACAGGTGTCAAAAGTTAAAGTTGCTCCAGTTTTGGCAAAAAGTGATGCAAATTATTGGTTAATAGGGTTTTAAAAAGGAATAGTTTGCACCATGTGTCATGCTTAGTTATCACGTTACAGGTTAACATATGTTGTAGAATTCAAAGGACATAAACTTTGTTTGACTTTACTTTGGAGACCAAACATCCAACACGGTCAAAATTATTCCATTTATTAATTCCATTAGCTCAACCAATAATTTACACCACTTTTTACCAGCTCCCCATGACCCTTAACTGGTGCATTTATGACAAAATGGACAACAGATTAGCTATGCCACCACACTAAAATACAAACTGGTAAATGTGGCTGGAGCTGGCACTTACAAAAAAAAAAGTTGCAAGAATGAGAAGTGAGGAAAGCCACCAAAACATCTGTGAAGGTGTTATAGATTTCGCTAACTGTGGAAACTTTGCATTTAGTACAGCAGATAATATTTGCAGAGGAATTCCTCAAATCCGGTTACAAGCACCAAGGTTTGACTGTGTACACCTGTTGGTACATATTTTAGAAAAATAACGTTAGAACAAAATAATAAAAAAGGCTGCACACTTACTCCTTACTTTATTTTATGTGACAGCATTTCGAGCTAATAGGGTTTTAAAAAGGAATAGGTTAGCACCATGTGTCATGCTTAGTTATGATGTTACGGGGTAACATTTGTCACGTCATAGAATCCAGTGGACATCGACATTGTTTGACCTTTACTTTGGAGACCAAACATTCAATTCACAGTCAGAACTATTCCATTTGTTAATCCTATTAGTTCAACCAATAATTTGCACCACGTTTTACCAAAACTGGAGCAGCTTTAACTTTTGACCCCTGTACAAACTGAAACTGACCTTTGTCACCATTCTTGCTGTTTTTACCGCATAACTCCAGAACATTCAGTCACAGATAGTCCAAACTATACCTTTTTGGAATCATTATCAGACACATAATGTGGTATCACTTTCAATATGATTGGAACATTTTTTTAATTTTGATCCCTGTGCAATTCTTCAATTGACCCCTACTTGGCCCCCTATTGAAAATTCAAATGGCTAAAGTTACATTTCTACAATATTTACCAAAAGGTATACACAGTCAAATTTTGGTGCTTGTAACTGGATTTGAACTATTCTTACAGTTACCTGCTGTACCAATTGTGCTACTTTAGTTCAGATCCACTGTCGAGTGGAAGTTAGGCACGTATGATGCTCAAGCCCAGGCTTGATCTGTTATAGTGTACAAACTTTCTTCTCTGTTCCACGCCACTGTGGAGTCATTTATGTAGCTAGTGGCTGCAATTCCTTTATAGTTAATGCAGTATTTTCATGATGAAATCTGTACAAGCAGATATTCTTTTATTAAACTGCATCGTGGTGGAGCAAAGGCAAAACCACAAAAACAGACTGTCCAAATACATATGGACCCGAGTAGGGTTTAACAGAAGTGATTAAAAATCTTTGTGTGAAAAGATGGGCTTCTGTTGACTTCTTTCAATGGTTTTTATTTAGAACAACACCAATGTTTTGAGCATTTTCTGTGATATAGTACATTTAAAATTAAGTTACTTCAAAACTGTATATTTAAACATTAAATATCGGTGATGTGTGAAGAGCATTGTCAGTGGGGCTGCACAGGTTTTTTTCCTTTATCAGCTTAAGTTCATCATTTTGTGTCTTACAAAAAAACAGTTACAGAAATACTATAAACATATCCTAAGCATAACAAGTTTGCAGAAACTTTTTACAACAGCAGACGACAATATCTACGTGTGATTCTCAGACTGTATTTCAGTAGATATTCGTCTTGGTATCCGCCCTGAAAACTGAATGTGGAGGGTTACTTAATTTTTTTCTTTAACATAATTCAGATACAGAAGAGAAGTGCACCCAAAATAGACAAACAGTAATCTGAGGTAAAAGTTGTCATTAGAAATGGAATCCACACTACATTAATGCAGAAAACAAGAAAACCATCCACCAAGTCTTATTCCACAAAGGGACAATGTAAAACTGGAAAAAAAAAAAGTAAAAATGTTCAAAACATGTACAATATCACCAGCATTTAGTAGTATTGTACTTTTGGTCAGTATGTTGACCAAAAATCCAACGCACAAAGATTTAGTGATGTGTAATAATAATAATAAAAAAGGAAGAAGTCCACGTGGGCTTCAGGAGGATGCCAGAGTGCCATCCTCATGGATGTCATCAGTCAGGGGGTCCTGGGATGGTGCAGCGATCTCAACCATGCTCAGGCCAGTGTGAGGGACGCTAGTGTTTGAAATGTGTCTTTGTAAATGCTTAATCCAGTCCTCCTGGACAGACAAGGGACCCTGGAAGACGAGGTCACAGAACCTGTAAAGAGGAAAGATGTCAACAGCCACACTGGGACTTAAAAAAAAAAAAAAAAAAAGTCACTTCCACCAACACTAAATTTTTTCATTCTCTAAATTATCTGATCCAACATGCAAGACAGGACAGATTAATGCACATACACTACCAGTCAAACGTGTAGACACTTTCCCCTTCAACTGAATACAAAAGTGACCCTTGAAAATAAATGAATCAAACTACTGGTTTGTGGTCACTACCTTGAGATACTAAGTTCAAAGTTGTGATTTTTTTTTTTTAAGCACTGTCCCTTTTGAGCTTAAAGTGTCATGGTACAACCTTACAATGTACAAATGTTTCAAAAACCAGTTCAAGTGCCACCCATGCACCAGAGTTTGAGATTTTCTGTCACCAAGAGCAGTGCTTCTTCAAAGATACTGTTTTTCAAAAAGCATTTGATTCAGTTGATCTGGTTGCTCTCTCTATTGGATCCCCAAGAGGGTACTGGAGATCATGACCAGCCAATATAGTTATTGCAAATCCTGTACAGTCGGGGCAGACAGACGGAATTCTTCCAAGTGAAAAGTAGTGTTCCTCAGAAGCGTATTGTGGCTTCTGACATGTTCAGTGCTTGCATGCACTGCGACAAAGGCACCTAACTCCCAACTTTAGGTGCCTTTGTTGGCAAGAAAAGGTTTACTGACTGGTCATTTTTACTGACTCAATATCAACTGAAAAATTGAGTGAAAAATCGAAGTATGTGACTTTATCCCAGTGAAAACGGGCATTCATCAGGGATGTGTTCTGGCTCCTACACTGATCAATGCTTGTATGGCCTGGGTGTTGGGTAGGGTTCTAGAAAATAGTGACATAGCGAGGAGAGGTTTGCTGACCTTGACTTCACAGACAATGTGAGCTTTACAGAATCAATAGATACTTTGACTGCAGCACTTGAGAAGCCAAGTCAGGAATCAGAGTGTCTGCGTTTGAGATTGTCCTGAATTAAAACTAAGATCCAGGCTTTTAATGACTTCCTGGACTCAGCCATCAGAAGTGTATCTGTGTGTGGTCAAAGTGTTGAACTTTTAGAGACTGTCACTTCCTCGGCCTTTGAGATCGAGACACACCTGGGAACAGTTTGTGCAGTCATGAGGTGACTAGACAGAGGTGTTTGGTGATACAGATATCTTTGCAGGCAAGCAAAGGTCTGCATCTTAAGCATCCTGGGGCTTCATTTACAAAGACTTCATAGAATTCCTACTACAAAGTCGAGTATGTTCAAAACTGGAAAGTTGTGTACATCAAATCCCCCCCAATCAAACTGAAATCAAGTGCACGAGCACAAACCTCCACCCACTCTCTTTCCTCAATGGCCCCAATTGGAATATGCAAGTTAGTATAAATTGGCCTGCGTAATGCAAAGTAAAAAGGAAAAGAAACTTCACTGACTGAAGTCAAGGTTTTGCTCTCGGAGGTAGAGGCCATAAAACATTTTATTTGGTCTCTGGCCATCGGGATCAGTACAAAAACTAAAAAAAAAAAAAAATAGTAGCTCAACTGGATGATACAAGACATCACAGTTTCAGCTACAAAAGTGGGCATGGCTAAACTCCAAAGGTCATATCAAGGTAAAAAAACAAACAAAAAAAAAAAACCTTAAAACTACATCAGATATGTTTTGGAGCCATCTACTGGCTACCCTTATACAAAATTTCAGTTCAATATCTTTAAAAACTACTGACCAATGGCTCCATTATTTGGTTTTCGGATGCTGAAAATGGCATCTGCATGTGGTTGAAATGCCAACACAATACAAAACCTATGCAGCTACACCTAAATCTGTTCCCATGTGGACGGGGCCTAAGATGAAGCATATGACTTGGGAGAGAGTGTCTGCTTCCGACATTTCGGCCATGTGGCCCATTTTTCTGTGCACGATCCAGCACGCAGGTACCTGTGTGTTGAGGATCCCAGTACCCGGAGAAGGCCAAGGGGATGCCCACAGCTCATCTGGCTGCAGCAGACAGCTGGTTATTTTATAGATGTGGGAATGGACCGGTTATCTGCCTGGGGGAGTGGCGGGGTTTTCATTCAGAACCCCGGCCAGTTAAGAGGTGCTGTGGGTGTGAAGAGCAGCACCTGCTCTGATCAGCAGTGACAGCTACACAAGTGTGTATGTGTGTTTTGTGGGTGATGCGTAACACAGGGTGAGTACAATATTTATTAATTGGATCCCGATGTCTTTTTTTTTTTCCCTCCAAGTTTCCATGCCAGTCACCACAAAACTAACTTAACAAAATAAGCATTAGGGTTGGTATACCGGTAATAATAATTCTACCGGTAAGAAATTTCATCTCAGGTATGAACCAGGTACGAGTACAAGGTTCGTGAGTACTTGTGATACGTTTCCGGGTTCCGGTGTATGGGTGCGCGTCATTTTTGAATTGTGTCGTGAGTACTTGTTCACGGAAATATTTTGGACGATTAAGGATTACGAGTAAGGATTGTGGATATTTGCTGTTAAGATCAGAAACTGATTAAACCTCTGTGTAAACTTGGGTGTCATTTTATGCTGTTTGGTGAGCAGAAGCTAAAGGTTAGCTATCGGTTAGCCGCTAACTCAGTCTTCTCATCGTCATGCCACCAAAAAAAACCATTAATGGAGGAAAATGAGGACATTAGGAAGGCACTCGACTTTCTCTCACATGATGTTTGTGAGATTAAGTCTAAACAAGACAAGATTTTGCAACTTGTGGAAGAAGTCGCAAAACTACGGGCGCAAGTCGAGGAGAGGGACAGGAAGATTGCAGCAGTGGAGCGAAGAGTGGATGATTTGGAGCAATATTCAAGAATAAATGATGTTATTGTGACCGGGTTGAAGTTAAAACCCCGGTCATACATGCATACTGTGACCACAGACAGCGAGGACAGAGCCGGCGAGCTGGAGAACAAGTGGCAGCTTTTCTCGCAACCAGACACATTAATCTGGACGTGGATACCATCGAGGCTTGCCACCCTCTGCCAGGTAGGGACAACAACACGCCAGCTGTGATCTTGAGGTTTGTAAACAGGAAAAATAAAATTGCACTAATGAAACAAGGGAAAAAGCTAAAGGGCACGAATGTTTACTTGAACGACCACTTAACAAAAAGGAATGCGGACATTGTTAAGAAAGCCAGATATTTACGGAAACAAAACAAAATACAGAACACATGGGTTATGAACTGCAAAGTATACATTAAACTTAAAGGTACACCTGAGGAAGCCAAGGTACTCTTAATCAAAGACATAGAACTAAAAAAATACGAATGAGGATAAAAACTGTATTACACAGATATAATGACATCCATTCTTTTATCATGGAAGAAAATGATGTAGGGATACAACAAAGGATTCTGGACTATGGACACTTGGAACTGAAATCATTTGAGTACACTGATTATAGGGCATTAGATTTGGAAGATGAATTAGATCCTGATAACCTGTTTTTATTTTTCCAACCCAATAGATTGCAAATATTTATCTGAAGATGATTATAACTATTTTGTTGACTCCAAAGGGAAACTCTCAATTATTCATTTCAATAGTAGGAGCATGTATAGTAACTTTATCCACATCAAAGAATATTTACAACAATTTACCCAGCCATTTCACATTATTGCGATTTCTGAAACGGTTTAATGAGGATAAAGGCATAGATTTCGAGTTAGAAGGTTATAGTTTGAACTATGTAAACAGAGGAAATAAAATGGGTGGTGGAGTTGCTGTATATGTCCATAATATTAAATTCAAAGTAATAGGAAATATGACAATGACAATATATGACACATTAGAATGCATAACAATAGAGATACTCAATGCAAAAAAGAAAAATACTATTGTAAGTTGCTTATACAGATCACCTGGTTCAGGTCTGGAATTTTTTACAGAGTGGGTGGAAAAAACATTTTCCACAATAGGTAACAAAAACTATTCATCTGTGGAGATTTCAATATTGATTTGATGAACCCAAATAATCACAAACCAACTGATGACTATATCAATAGGATGCACAGTATGAGTTTTTATCCAGCTATCACTAAACCTAGTAGAATTACATCTCATAGTGCTACTCTCTGACATTTTCACAAATGACATGGAGTCTACAAGTATCAGCGGCCTAATGATCTGCGACATATCTGACCACCTGCCTGTCTTTATAGTATATGACAACTGTAATCACCGTAAAACACCCCAAAAACCCATATACAAACGAATAAAAAATGACAATGCTATCAACTCACTATATCATAACCTGCTAGAACAAGATTGGAATACAGTATATAGGGAAAGAAATGTGGATTCAGCATTTGATAATTTTTAAAAAAATCTTTACTTCAGTATATAATAAAAACTGCCCAATTTGTCAAATTAGTAAAAACAATATAGCTATAAAAAGTCCATGGATAACCAAGGGGTTAAGTAATGCTTGTAAGAAGAAAAATAATTTATATAGACAGTTTATTAGTTTAAGGACTGAGGAATCTGAACATAAATATACAATTTATGAAAATAAACTGACTGATATGAGAACTAGCAAAAAACTATACTTATAGCAATTTATTACATAACAATAGGAATAACACTAAAAAGGTTTGGGGAATATTGAATACTGTTAGTAAGGGTTGTAAAAGTAATAAGTCATATCCAGACTATTTTACTAAGAATTTTGATAACTATAATATGAATGACATTGTAAATAGTTTTAACAATTTTTTTTTGTAAATGTTGGACCAGAGTTGGCTGATAAAATTCCTAAGTGCAAAGAAAATCAGCTTGACAATTCACCCATAGAAAATAATTCAAAGACAATGTTTCTGTCTGGAGTAACCGAGGCTGAACTAATAGATAGTGTTAAGTGTAAGAACAAATCATCTACTGATTGTTATGATATAGATATGACTGTAATAAAAAGAATTATCCAGAGTATTTCTAATCCTTTAACATATATATATATGCAACCTATCATTCCAAACAGGAAAATTTCCAAACAAAATGAAAATTGCAAAAGTAATACCATTGTATAAAAATGGAAACAAACACAACTAACTACAGACCAGTCTCTCTACTCCCTCAGTTTTCAAAAATATTAGAGAAACTCTAACAACAGATTAGAGAAATTTATAGATAAAGACAACATAATTAATGAAAGTTAGTATGGCTTTAGGTCAGCTAGGTCAACATCAATGGCCATAAATGATGCGGTTGAAGAAATCACGAATAAATTAGACAAGAAGAAATATGCAGCTGGAATATTTATTGATCTCAAAAAAGCCTTTGATACTCTTAATCATGGAATTTTACAAAAAAAAAAAAATTGGAAAGATATGGCATTAGGGGAGTGGCTTTGAACTGGATCCAAAGTTATTTAACAGAGAGACAACAGTCCAATGTTGTTTAATTTGTATATAAATGATATATTTGGTGTTTCAAAGTTATTAAAACTAATTCTATTTGCAGATGATACTAATATATTCTATTCTAGTGACAATTATCATGACTTAATTCATAGTATAAATAATGAATTACTTAAACTGAAATTATGGATGGATATTAACAAACTTTCCCTAAATTTAAATAAAACTAAAGTAATAGTGTCAGAAATAAAATTCTTAGGAATAACTACAGACAGCAAATTAACCTGGAAAGCACACATCAGACACATACAAAGTAAAGTTTCTAAAAGTGTCTCAGTTATTAACAAGGTTAAATACTTCTTAGATTATAATGCATTGTATTTACTGTATTGTTCATTAGTGTTGCCCTACCTAACCTACTGCATTGAAATTTGGGGCAACAACTATAAAAGTTCACTACATCCCCTCTTTATACTCCAGAAATGTGCTATTAGAGTTATACACAAGGTAGGATATTACGAGCACACTCATAATCTATTCCTGTAGTCTAAGTTGTTAAAACTATATGAATCAGTCGATTTTTATACAGCACAACTTCTGTACAAAGCAAATAAAAATATCCTGCCTATTAATATTCAAAAGTTCTTCACACACAGAGAAGGGGGTTATAGCCTGAGGGGCTGTAGTAACTTTAAGATTTAGCCAGTAAGAACTACGAGGAAAAGTTTGTGTGTGTCTGTGTGTGGGGTTAAACTCTGGAACCGACTGGGGCAGCAGCCTAAGCAATGTACAAATATTCATTACTTCAAATCAAAGTATAAGGAAATGATTTGGTCACAATACAGGGCTGTTGGTTAGGAGGGTCATGATTATATATTAAAAATAAAATTAGAACATTTTCAGGAATGTAAAACAATATAAATAACTGCCTATATTATAGTGTGTTATTGATTATATATGTGATCAGAGGATCCAGAGTGGGCATTGGGTCTGAGTGCTGACTGTGTTAAGATGAAGCTGTGTCTGGTTTTTGTAGTTGTGCTGCTGCTGGCTCTCCATCTTTCACTGCAGGTGAGGAGCCAGAGTCTGAACAACACCGGTGACTCAGTGAATACAACTACAAACATGACGGTGGCTAGCTACTTCACAACACCTAGTTTCAACGCTGCAGTGAACACAGTCGAAGACAAATAAAGGTTTTCCGAAGAGCGAGGCCTTCACGCTGCTGCTCCCAGTTGCACTCGTGCCCACTGTGGTACCTGGCGATGGCACACGACACATCACCAAGTGGCTTAATGAAATATCTATATTATATAGTAATATGAATATAACACATATTAGATTGATAACCAACATGTTTGTGTGTTTGTCCTTGTTGTTTGTGTGTGTTGTGTGTGTGTGTGTCTTTCTGTGGTGTTGTGAGCCATCTGTCATGCTGCTGGTTCCGTTCTGTCTTAGTATCCATGACCATCCAAATCTCTATATTCACAGCTGGCAGGTCTCTAGGGATGGTACTCCAGGGTAGCCCCCTGCCTTGAGAGACCATCTCACTGTCAGACCTGCCATTTTAGTGCACCAACATCAAACTTCAGCAGAACCAGTGGGTAATGACGTCTTGGGATAACCTCAGGATATTACCTCACTAAGGTTTTTTTTTTGTTGTTGTTTTTGTTTTTTAAAATTGCACCTCATATGACTCCATGTTTTAGCAGGTTCTCACCAAGGACCTGTGGTTTTAATGCACTCATCTCAAGCGCCTCAAACTAAGCAGGGTAAACATCATCAGTAATAATAATCATCATAATAAATCCAAAGATGTGTTCCTTGTGTGTCTTGTCTGGTCCTCTGTTGTGTGTTATTTTGTCTATACTGTCCAGGGTGTAATTGTTATTCACTCCTGTGTTTAATTTAATTTAATTTTAATTTAGCTTATAATGCGCCAAATCACAGCAAAAGCCGTCTCAAGGCGCCTTACATAAAACAAGTCAACATAAAATTGAATAAATAATTAAAAATGAAAAAAAAATACATAAAAACAGAATAAAATAAATAAAAATAAAAACTATCCATAAGAAAGAGAATAAAAATAGGTTTTGAGTCTTGACTTAAAAATATCCACGGACTCAGACTGCCTCACGGTCGCAGGAAGACTGTTCCACAGGGTGGGTGCACAATACGACTTCTTCACCCTGGGAACACAGAGAAGTCCTGCATCCTGCGACACTATGGTATTGTATTATGTTATGTTTATATATATATATGTGTGTGTGTGTGTGTGTATATGTATATATGTATGTGTATGTATATATGTATATGTATGGGTGTGTGTGTGTATGTGTGTATATATGGATATATATATATGTGTGTGTGTGTGTGTGTGTATATGTATATATGTATGTGTATGTATATATGTGTGTGTATATATGTATATGTATGGGTGTGTGTGTGTATGTGTGTATATATGGATATATATGTATGTGTGTGGGTGTATGTTCACATATATATATCATTGTATTATTTATATGCTTTATATATTATATATGAAATATTAAGCTCAAAATGACGGCAACCGTGTAATTTAGGTAATTTAATTTGAGGATGGAATTGGGGTGGGAGTCAATAAGCTTGTCTTCATCCCACTCCTTTCCAAGTTGATTCTGTTTGTGTTAATTCATTTATGCCTTTTTTGTCTTTATTAATTTTCTTTTTTTTTTTCACCATTTTATGAACAGTGTCAAGTGTGTACATAAAACTGTACTATTTGTTTATATTATTGCTTATATATTATGTTGACTTGGAATAAACAAACCGAACCAAACCGGTAATAATAATTCTACTGGTAAGAAATTTCGTCTCACCGGTAAGAAGATAAAACTTAAAAAAGAGAGGCAGGGTTGAGACGCTTTGTGCAACCGCGCAGCGCACCTTATTGACGTCACAGAGCCACACGTGTAGCAGAGCGGCATCGCAGAGCGGGGCAGAAAAGATGACGAGAGACAAAAACAAGCATGGCTGAAGGCGGAGGAGACGCGGAGACAGCAGATGATGAGATTGTTGCTAAACGGGGAGGTTACCTCCGTCATTTGGAACTATTTTGGTTTCTACAAAGCAGACGTGGAGCAAGAGACAGTAATATGTAAAGTCTATAAAGCTATGGTGAATGCAAAAGGAGAAACACAACAAATTTGTTTTTCCATCTCAAACACAATCACAAAATTGAGTACGAAGAGTGCATCAAGAAGCAAGAGACAGAATCAGCTAAGTCAGTCGAAAATACAAAATGCATTTGCTCACAGCATTCCTTACAACAAGAAAAGTAAACGATGGCAAGAATTGACTGATGCTGTGACTTATTTGGCCAAAGACATGGTGCCTATTTACTCTGTTGAAAAGGAAGGATTTAATCGCCTCCTCCGCAAATTTGAGCCCAGATACATAATGCCTTCACGAAAATATTTCTCAAAAACCGCCATTCCTACATTAAATCAAGAATGTCGCGAAAAACTAAAAGCAACGATGACTACAGTGGAGTTTTTTGCCTCGACGACAGATTTGTGGAGTAGTCGAGCGAATGAACCATACATCAGCCTCACCGTTCACTGCATAACCAGTGACTGGACTTTAAAATCCTCCTTCTCCAAACAAGTTTTTTCCCTGGAGATCACACAGGTGCAAACATCTCAAATGAGTTAAAGGAGTTTCTTAATGAATGGGAGCTGGACGAGAAGGAACAAGTGTGCGTAATCACGGACAGTGGATCTAATGTTGTGAAAGCTGCAGCCCTGAACGAGTGGACGAGATTGGCTTGCTTTGAACACTCGCTGCAAAGTGCCTTCGGTAAGCGTGCTTTTTTTCCCCCCTCAACTGCATGTTTTACTGCTTTTAGCTTTATTATATGTCATTTGTTTTTCTCCAAACAATTACAAAACAAATTTAACAACAAATTACATTTTTTTTATATTGAAAATTAAGTAAAATATAATAATGTATATACATTACTCACAAAAGTTGGGGATATTATGGTTTCATTCTAAATTCCTTTTTTGAACTTTGAATGCACATTAAGTTGATCTGTAAAGATTTTAGTGCATTTTAAAATTTATCTGAAATTTAGAATGAAAGCAGAATATCCCTAACCTTTTGTGAGTAGTGTATTTATATTTTTTTTTTACATTTTCATGTTGTAATGCTGTAAATGCAGAGTAAAAACATGACTAACACCTGAAAAAAAAGTTCTGTGTAATACTGAGTTTGGATAAAAGCATACAACAGTGTTTAATTCTAGATGATTTAAGTTGTTTCAATTAGTACAACTTAAAAACAAACACACACAAGCCTAATAATGGAGCACAGTCTTGGTTGACAACAGCTGCTACAGCAAATTGTAGGCCTATAGGTTGAAAGGAATATTGAATGTATAAATATTTATGTCATTTCTTTTTTTTTTTTTCTTTTGCAGAGGCAAGCATGAAGGATCCCAGCATTGACAAAGCTGTTGGAACTTGTAGAAAGATTGTAGGTGCATTCTCCCATAGCTGGAAAAGACAGCAGGCACTCAGAAAGGCACAAGATGAACTCGGCCTTCCTCAGCACAAGTTAGTTACTGAATCTGTAACGCGGTGGGGGTTGAGACAGAAGATGATAGAACGACTACTTGAGCAAGAGAAAGCTATTGCTAAAGTCCTTACAGCTGAGAGGTCAAGCCGGCATCTAGTGCCTTCATGGCAGGATTTAGATGTTTTAGACTCTGTGAGTAAAGCCTCGGTCCCACCGAGTGAAGAAGGAGTGAAGAAGGAGCCACGCACCCTGGTTTTTTTTTGTTTCGTGAGCTATCGTGGCATTATAGTGGCTCAGAGTGGCTCTTAGAGGCATTATCTTCAGTTAACGAGGCTCCTCTCTGAGCGTGGCGCTAATTTCAAGATGTTCAAAATTTAGCAACAACAGCGTGGCGCAGTTTGTGTTCCAGTTACTGCGACGGCTTAGAGGCATTTGCGTGGTGCTTACGAGTCTGCAAAAAGTCTATTATCCGTGCACCTGGCACCTTCGCAGGACCTGAGAGGCTATTTTTGGAGCGGCTCCTCCTCTTGCGCACACAATTGCACCTGCTCTGTGCGCTGGACTATATTTTGTAGTGGATTAATCATTTTCTGCCAAACCTTGGATGTTGAAAACACTTCTAATCACTTCTGGCATCACAGAGGACTGTTTCATCTGGACGCTTTTTTTTCCCCCCTCTCTTTCCTGCTCCATGAGGGATATATTTTGAACAGCTTAAGGTAATTATTTTTAATGTTTTTTATAGCTTGATAAAACAGTTCCTAGCTGTAAAAGTATGTCTGTATGTTGATGTCTGTTGTATGTAAAGTATGTTGATTTAATATCTTGTTAATGGATCACATGAGCTCCGCTGTGTGTGCGCAGTGAGGCAGGACCTGAGAGGCTATTTTGGAGCGGCTGTCTTGCGCACACAAATCCACCTGCTCTGGGCGCTGGACTCTATATAAAATAATTATTTTGTAGCGGATTAATCATTTTCTGTCAAACCTTGGATGCCGAAAATACCTCTCATCACTTCTGGAATTAATGGATCACATGAGCTCCGCTGTGTGTGCGCACTGAGGCAGTGACTCATCATTACACTTCAAACGAGCATTTAGGCAGAGCGCCAGCTCACAAAAGAGTTATATTTCAGTCAATATTGGACGAACACAAAGTTAAAATTTGGGTGACTGCGTGAAAGTGGATGTGTGTTTAAATGGAAGATAACTAAGAGCAGGAGCTGTGCGGCAACACAGGTGGAGAGCGCGCAAAAGACCGATTTTGAAGACATAACACAAAGTTAAAAGTTGTATCATGGTGACTTGTAAGCTGCGGAAGAAATATATATATTATATATATAGAAAATGATCCACAGGTGTATATAATAAAATGGCCACCTCATTCTGTATGCAGAACGGCACCGCGCGCAAAAGAGTGCTTTTGCAGAAATAAACGGACGAACACAAAGTCAAAAGTGGATTCACATTGTAAAAATGATTGTGTTTAAAGCCAAAGAAAAAAATCAAGCCAACAAGCCACAGATGGAAAGGAAGCCACTAGAAAGAGCAGAGAGGCAGCTGTCCATGAAAGGACAACAGCAGCGCGCGCGCAAAAGAGCGCTTTTGCAGAAATAAACGGATGAACAGAAAGTTTTGTGTGTTTAAAGCCGCGCAAAAAAAAAAAAAAAGCCAGAGAGCCACGGAGCCAGCAAGGAGCACAGAGGCGGCTCTCCAGGAACCCGTGGTTCGGGTCTAGCTGGTCTGGTGCATTACAGGTGGACAGCAGCCTGGTGCACAGCGCATAACTGCGGAACTGTGATGGAGTGTCTATTTTTGGACTGCGTAAAAAAAAAAAAAAAAAAAAAAAAAAGGGACATCTTTAAATGCTGTTGTGAATCTGTGAATTGAAAACCCACACTTTAAAGGGACCAGGTGTGGGAGGGCTGGAGGTTTGGACCAAACTCATGCCTAAACATGCGCCAACATGGCGCTATCATGGCACTACGTGGCTTAGTGTGGCTGATGCGAGCCATTCGAGGCTGTAATGACAGGTCGGTCGTGGCTCACTAGAGGCTGCTACGCGGCACATGCGGGGTACAGAGAGGCACATAGTGGCACCTTCATAGTGGATACATGATAGATGAAAATGTGCGTCATTCTTCAAATAATCACCCCACACCCATGTGTGGCTCCTTCTTCAGCCTTCATTATTCGGTGGGACCGAGGCTTAAGGCTCTTGGGCCTCTTATAGACTTTACTGATGCCTTAAGCCTCGGTCCCACCGAGTGAAGAAGGAGTGAAGAAGGAGCCACGCACCCTGTTTTTTTGTTTCGTGAGCTATCGTGGCATTATAGTGGCTCAGAGTGGCTCTTAGAGGCATTATCTTCAGTTAACAAGGCTCCTCTCTGAGCGTGGCGCTAATTTCAAGATGTTCAAAATTTAGCAACAACAGCGTGGCGCAGTTTGTGTTCCAGTTAATGCGACAGCTTAGAGGAATTTGCGTGGTGCTTACGAGTCTGCAAAAAGTCCATTATCCGTGCGCCTGCCACCTTCGCAGGACCTGAGAGGCTATTTTTGGCGCGGCTCCTCCTCTTGCACACACAATTGCACCTGCTCTGTGCGCTGGACTCTATATATTTTGTAGCGGATAAATCATTTTCTGCCAAACCTTGGATGTTGAAAACACTTCTAATCACTTCTGGCATCACAGAGGACTGTTTCATCTGGACACTTTTTTCCTCTTTCCTGCTCCATGTGGGATGTATTTTGAACAGCTTATGGTAATTATTTTTAATGTTTTTTATAGCTTGATAAAACAGTTCCTAGCTGTAAAAGTATGTCTGTATGTTGATGTCTGTTGTATGTAAAAGTATGTTGATTTAATATCTTGTTAATGGATCACATGAGCTCCGCTGTGTGCGCGCACTGAGGCAGGACCTGAGAGGCTATTTTTGGAGTGGGTCTCCTCCTTTGCGCACACAATTCCACCGGCTCTGTGCACTGGACTCTATATAAAATAATTATTTTGTAGCGGATTAATCATTTTCTGTCAAACCTTGGATGCCGAAAATACCTCTCATCACTTCTGGAATTAATGGATCACATAAGCTCCGCTGTGTGTGCGCACTGAGGCAGTGACTCATCATCACGCTTCAAACAAGCATTTAGGCAGAACGCCAGCTCACAAAAGAGTTCTATTTCAGTCAATATTGGACGAACACAAAGTTAAAATTTGGGTGACTGCGTGAAAGTGGATGTGTGTTTAAATGGAAGATAACTAAGAGCAGGAGCTGTGCGGCAACACAGGTGGAGAGCGCGCAAAAGACCGATTTTGAAGACATAACACAAAGTTAAAAGTTGTATCATGGTGACTTGTAAGCTGCGGAAGAAATATATATATTATATATATAGAAAATGATCCACAGGTGTATATAATAAAATGGCCACCTCATTCTGTATGCAGAACGGCACCGCGCGCAAAAGAGTGCTTTTGCAGAAATAAACGGACGAACACAAAGTCAAAAGTGGATTCACATTGTAAAAATGATTGTGTTTAAAGCCAAAGAAAAAAATCAAGCCAACAAGCCACAGATGGAAAGGAAGCCACTAGAAAGAGCAGAGAGGCAGCTGTCCATGAAAGGACAACAGCAGCGCGCGCGCAAAAGAGCGCTTTTGCAGAAATAAACGGATGAACAGAAAGTTTTGTGTGTTTAAAGCCGCGCAAAAAAAAAAAAAAAGCCAGAGAGCCACGGAGCCAGCAAGGAGCACAGAGGCGGCTCTCCAGGAACCCGTGGTTCGGGTCTAGCTGGTCTGGTGCATTACAGGTGGACAGCAGCCTGGTGCACAGCGCATAACTGCGGAACTGTGATGGAGTGTCTATTTTTGGACTGCGTAAAAAAAAAAAAAAAAAAAAAAAAAGGGACATCTTTAAATGCTGTTGTGAATCTGTGAATTGAAAACCCACACTTTAAAGGGACCAGGTGTGGGAGGGCTGGAGGTTTGGACCAAACTCATGCCTAAACATGCGCCAACATGGCGCTATCATGGCACTACGTGGCTTAGTGTGGCTGATGCGAGCCATTCGAGGCTGTAATGACAGGTCGGTCGTGGCTCACTAGAGGCTGCTACGCGGCACATGCGGGGTACAGAGAGGCACATAGTGGCACCTTCATAGTGGATACATGATAGATGAAAATGTGCGTCATTCTTCAAATAATCACCCCACACCCATGTGTGGCTCCTTCTTCAGCCTTCATTATTCGGTGGGACCGAGGCTTAAGGCTCTTGGGCCTCTTATAGACTTTACTGATGCCTTAAGCCTCGGTCCCACCGAGTGAAGAAGGAGTGAAGAAGGAGCCACGCACCCTGTTTTTTTGTTTCGTGAGCTATCGTGGCATTATAGTGGCTCAGAGAGGCATTATCTTCAGTTAACAAGGCTCCTCTCTGAGCGTGGCGCTAATTTCAAGATGTTCAAAATTTAGCAACAACAGCGTGGCGCAGTTTGTGTTCCAGTTAATGCGACAGCTTAGAGGAATTTGCGTGGTGCTTACGAGTCTGCAAAAAGTCCATTATCCGTGCGCCTGCCACCTTCGCAGGACCTGAGAGGCTATTTTTGGCGCGGCTCCTCCTCTTGCACACACAATTGCACCTGCTCTGTGCGCTGGACTCTATATATTTTGTAGCGGATAAATCATTTTCTGCCAAACCTTGGATGTTGAAAACACTTCTAATCACTTCTGGCATCACAGAGGACTGTTTCATCTGGACACTTTTTTCCTCTTTCCTGCTCCATGTGGGATGTATTTTGAACAGCTTATGGTAATTATTTTTAATGTTTTTTATAGCTTGATAAAACAGTTCCTAGCTGTAAAAGTATGTCTGTATGTTGATGTCTGTTGTATGTAAAAGTATGTTGATTTAATATCTTGTTAATGGATCACATGAGCTCCGCTGTGTGCGCGCACTGAGGCAGGACCTGAGAGGCTATTTTTGGAGTGGGTCTCCTCCTTTGCGCACACAATTCCACCGGCTCTGTGCACTGGACTCTATATAAAATAATTATTTTGTAGCGGATTAATCATTTTCTGTCAAACCTTGGATGCCGAAAATACCTCTCATCACTTCTGGAATTAATGGATCACATAAGCTCCGCTGTGTGTGCGCACTGAGGCAGTGACTCATCATCACGCTTCAAACAAGCATTTAGGCAGAACGCCAGCTCACAAAAGAGTTCTATTTCAGTCAATATTGGACGAACACAAAGTTAAAATTTGGGTGACTGCGTGAAAGTGGATGTGTGTTTAAAGCCATGGAAGATAACTCCAGTTGAGCAGCTAAGAGCAGGAGCTGTGCGGCAACACAGGTGGAGAGCGCGCAAAAGACCGATTTTGAAGACATAACACAAAGTTAAAAGTTGTATCATGGTGACTTGTAAGCTGTGGAAGAACTAAAGAAATACATATATATATTGAAAATGAACCACAGGTGTATATAATAAAACGGACACCTCATTCTGTATGCAGAACAGCACCGCGCGAAAGAGCACAGAGGTGGCTGTCCATGAAAGGACAATAGCAGCGCGCGCGCAAAAGAGCGATTTTGCAGAAATAAACGGACAAAGTTTTGTGTGTTTAAAGCCGAAAAAAAAAAGCCAGAGAGCCGCGGAGCCAGTAAGGACCACAGAGGCGGTTCTCCAGGAACCCGTGGTTAGGGTCTAGCTGGTTTGGTGCATTACAGGTGGACAGCAGCCTGGCGCACAGCACACAACTGCGGAACTGTAATGGAGTGTCTATTTTTGGACTGCGTTTAAAAAAAAAAGAAAAAAAAAAAAGGGACATCTTTAAATGCTGCTGTGAATCTGTGAATTGAAAACCCACACTTTGAAGGACCAGGTGTGGGAGGGGTGGAGGTTTGGACCAAACTCATGCCTAAACGTGCACTAACATGGCGTTATCACGGCACTATGTGGCTTAGTGTGGCTGATGCGAGCCATTCGAGGCTGTAATGACAGGTCGGTCGTGGCTCACTTGAGGCTGCTACGCGGCACATGCGGGGTACAGAGAGGCACATAGTGGCACCTTCATAGTGGATACGTGATAGATGAAAACGTGGGTCATTCTTCAAATAATCACCCCACACCCATGCGTGGCTCCTTCTTCAGCCTTCATTAGGGACCGAGGCTTTATCATCTGAGAAGTATGTGACTGTGTCCTGCCTGAAGCCTACTTTGCATCTCTTCAACAGTGAGCTACTGTTGAGGAAAGAGGAGGACACAGAACTCACACAGACAATCAAAGGTTCAATAACTGCTTACCTGAACAAAAGGTACAGTGCACCAGAGATCCAAGACTTAATTAACATGGCAACAATCCTTGACCCACGTTTTCACCTTCAGTATTTGAGTCAAGAAGAAATCCTGGCCTTCAAATCCAGAGCTGTCACAGAAATGAAATCCATTGCTGCTACACCATTAAATCACATCAGCTCTACTACACCTATAGCTGACCCTGACACTGAATGTTCAGAAAATGTAGGGAATGCACAAAAGAAGCAAAGGAAAAGCCTGGGAAGCTTTTTCAAGAAAAAAACTGAAAAAGGCTGTCTTTCTAACAGAGACAAGTTGGCTACAGAGTTAGACAGCTACTTGCAAGGCCAACTGATGGTGGATGGTGAGACCAATCCTCTCACATGGTGGAAAATGCAATTAGCCAAGAAATACCTGTGTATTCCGGCTATGAGTACACCATCAGAGAGAGTGTTTAGCTCTGGTGGTAATGTGTTAACTTGCCAAAGAATGCTACTAAAACCAAGCAGTTAATATGTTGGTTTTCTTAACCAAAAATCTTTAAACCAAGCCATAACTTTTTGAAACTCATGCTAAGTTCATGTTTAGAAGGTTCAGCATGATTTACATATTGCTTGTTTTGCACCTTTCTAACAGTTGGAAACTGTTAAATTTAAGTTTACAGAAAGTTTAGTATTCTACATGTTGCTCATTTTGCTCTGCTTACTTTGCACTGGTCATGTTTTGCATAAATAAATGCACGTTACATTTAGATACAAGTGTATTTATTTACATGGTTCAACTATTTTTTTTTTATTACCAGGCTCTTTTAAATATAATTATCGTTATTTTTATCGTTATTGTGATACACTGTAAAATTTATCATGATAAAGGCTAAGGTCTATATCGCCCAACCCTAATAAGCATCATGCAGAGTTTTTAACTTGTGAAATCAACCTGACGCTTACAAGGAACAATTTTTTCCCCCTGCTGTGTGTATTCAAGCCTCTTTTCAGTCCCTTCAGAAATTTAAGATGCCAAAATTTCAACAATACTTCGACCAATATATTGCTGAGATACCCATCTAGTTGGAAAGTTTCCATAGGAATTAAAGAGTAATTTGCAAAATCGCAAGTTAATCGAAACAGGGAAAATAAATGTAGTTGGGAAAAAAACATATTGCAGCATAATCTTTTGTGTGGTTTGTTTGAGATATAATGAAAATTCAGTTAAATTTCTAACCTGCACTGTGTATTCCTTCTTCCCTAATCCCATTCCTCATTAAAGTTGTACTTGCACTTAAATCCAAGTCAACAATAATTGTATTAGAAATGTCTGTATGAATGCCTGCTGATGACAAAACAAAATGTTTACAGTCTATCGAGTGCTTCAGCAGGAACCATGTGCAAATAGTTTTCCATCATCCAAATGGATGTTTTCAGTAACTGACTGAATATTTCATTACTTTGAAACAGTTTTAGTTTGAAAAGCCTATGTAATTTAAATAAAGTACATCAACGCCACTGTGTTTTTTTTTACTCCACAATTCATTGATACGAGTCCATGGACCAAGCAAGGTTTCGGTACTACTTAAGGGGAACTAAACAACAGTTACAATCCAGGCTCAGAGTACCGTGACCTACACAAACAAGTACAGTGGCCGTCCCAGGGTGGCAGCTGTAGCCAGGTAGGGGGTCAATGAAGAATTACAGTTGTGTTCAAAATAATAGTGTGTAAAAAAAACCTGAGTAAAGCTCAAAATCCTTTTAATAGCTTTTATTTTCATACACGCAAATGCATCAGGAACACTGCACATTCTATGCTAGTCCAAATTTAAAAAAAAAAAATATATATTAAATTTATTACTTTATAGAAAATGAAGAAAACGGATTATTAGGCTGTTTGACACAGGGGTCAAAACTGAAAAATGCTCCATTTTGAAAAGTAGAAAAGTATACCACATTATTTGCCTGATCCAGTGATGAAAGTGAGGTCAGAAAAAAGAAAAAGAAAGTACCCCACACCCACCTGAACTTTTTGTTGAAGATATTTGTGGGTGGTGAACCTCGACTGTATAATTTTTTTTAAATTCTAGATGTTCTGGGATGCATTCTGGTGTACTTTGGAAGCAGAATTCTGTGAATAAGTTCCGTTCAAAGTAAAAAAAACAACAACAAAAGGCCAAACGTTTGATCAAATCTTAGTAGTCATGCTTCTCACAGACACACTGAACTGTCTGCAGTTCAATGTGTCTGCAGGTGTTGTGATTCTGTGGCTCCTATCCGTTTATGTCACAAGTCAAAATGTTACTGAAATCTTTGTATTCAAATTGCTCATCTTTTACAACAGTATGTTTCATCTGTTTCCTCTGTGACACACATGAATACAAAAGTTTGATAAAACATTTGTCCATATTCTTTGTGAAATGTGTGTAAATAAGAATATCTGTGTGTCAGTCACTCTTTTTTTACAACAATTTATGGGACGTCTTCATCTTACATGTTATCTTTAATAATTACAGAAAATGACTAATTTTTCTTGATGAATCATGTGACTGCCCTCGGTGTGATTTCATTTTGGTTAAACAAAAAGCGGCTGCTGTAGCACAGGGAGGTTCTTCTACAGGACGGGTGTCACCAAACAGGAAGAAGCAGAGGCCCATCGAAAAGTACTGACAGTAAAATACCAGTTGATGTTCGGGTACACTGATCTCGGTCTGTGCGCGAGCTGCAGAACAGACATGAACAGAAAGCATGTTATCGACTTACCGACTCCGCGCGAGACACACGCACTACTGATGATCTAAGAAACTTACTGTGTATTTAGCAGTGTTGGAGTATTTTTTATAAACACAGTGCTGTGTGTTGATCAAACACTAGCTGCTCGCTGCACCCTGCAGAAAAAGCTGGAGGAAATGTGCACTTGTAAACAAGTTTAAATGACTAAAGGCACCTTGACACTTGCACGAATTTGATCCCCAGGCTGCCGTGCCAATGCATCGTGCCAATGCATCCCTGTTGATGCCACCCTATATAAAATAATCATTTCGTAGCTGATGATGCATTTGCGTTTCGTGTGTGGGTTTTTTTTTTTGTAAAAGCAAACACTCACTTGATTTTGAAAGAAGATAAAAGCTTAAAAAAAAAATTAGGGTGCCATTTTTTTCTTCAGATTGTAAGGCATACGCTCACGTGCGCCACTAGCTCAGGCAGTGGATGCTCTCATTTTGGCCGAACAATGATATACAGTTTCTGTAAATTCTGTGTTAGTACGCGCCCGACGTGCTTGAGTTTCTGCACAAAATAGTTCCAAAACAATGCTTTATTTGTGATGACAGTGCGTTTTCATGGGTAACAAAAACATAAGGAGTATATATGGCACAAGAACGTGTGTCTTGTGTGTTTTTACACCTAAATGATTGCAAGTCAATATACTCACACTCATCCAGCAGCATCTTCTCATTTCAGCAAATTCAGCGCTGGGTCAGGCGAAAGTAGTCCGGCGAGCTAACCCACAATGCCAAAATAGCAGAGATGTTGCTCCAATGAGAACGGTTAACCCGCCAAAATGTGAACCAGCTGCAAATTGTGAATTATCCACAAACCCTTAATTGCAAAATGTGAATACTGAAAAATACCTCACAAAATGTGAACGTGGGTCTGCAAAACGTGAATATCATTCACAATATGTTTTTTCAGTTTAAGTAGTTTATAGTTTCAGTTTATGGCTCAATTACTGCAGGAAATCTTGATCGCAAACACTATCACCACAAAAATTATTTTTATTTTTTTGGTGGGGGTCACTACAGCCAGTGAGGTGGGGAGGTGATCCAAACAGCTCTCAATGATGAGGAGTTTCACTGGGACAGTTCACCTGTCAAACTCAGAGATGACAGAAACCTATCCCTCCGGTAAACGGCTCAATAATCTTAAGAGAAACGTCGTAGAAAAACAAACACCACCAGTTTCTAACCTCAGGAAGGTAGAAACAAGCAACAACCTTATTTATATCCATATGAGCCATCATTTGAGCTGGAAAAATAATACTGACCTGAACGAGCAGGCGGCAGAGAAACTTTGAATGAAGACATAGAACCCCTCTCAAAGCTATTTAAAGATGTCAATCATGAGTAACTTTTGTGCGGATTAAAGTCACTAACTGGGACTCTTATCTTGTTGCTGGCAAGAAACGAGAGTCGTCCTCCATTCCCTTTGCACCACTCCAAACACTGTGCCGCTCTCTGCCGAGTCACTTTAGAAAGATACAGCCCGGTTGGAATTAATAACTTCAAAGCAAATCGCCGTTTTAAATGAAATAACAGCTTTTCCCAAACGTTGTAATACAGACAATATATATATATATATATATATATATATATATATATATATATATATATATGAATGACGCGCAGCTGGCTGAGCTCATCAGAGTCTATGGAGTTACATTTATGCCATTAATATCTGAAAGTAAATGCTTTTGACAAAACAACAGATTTTGTTTATTTCTATTTATGCCCCGAGATCTAGGATCCAGTGACCATGTACAGATTTAGGTTATTTCTATTTATGTCCACAGATCAAGGATCCAGTGACCAATTTCATATTTATTTACTTTAAGACTCAATAAAATCTTGTTGACATAGAAAACTCGTAAAGCCTACTTTTAGTACACAGAAGATTCACAGGAGGTATCGATAGATAAAATCTTATCAATACCCATCCCTATTTACAATTGTATTCTGGACTTACATTGAACTTACTAAATAAAATCATGCATGTACGTTTTTAATACAACCCCTGGCAAAAAGTATGGAATCACCGGCCTCGGAGGATGTTCATTCAGTTGTTTAATTTTGTAGAAAAAAAGCAGCTCACAGACATGACACAAAACTAAAGTCATTTCAAATGGCAACTTTCTGGCTTTAAGAAACACTATAAGAAATCAAGAAAAAAAAAATTGTGGCAGTCAGTAACGGTTACTTTTTTAGACCAAGCAGAGGGAAAAAAAATATGGAATCACTCAATTCTGAAGAATAAATTATGGAATCATGAAAAACAAAAGAACGCTCCAACACATCACTGGTATTTTGTTGCACCACCTCTGGCTTTTATAACAGCTTGCAGTCTCTGAGGCATGGACTTAATGAGTGACAAACAGTACTCTTCATCAATCTGACTCCAACTTTCTCTGATTGCTGTTGCCATATCAACTTTGCAGGTTGGAGCCTTGTCATGGACCATTTTCTTCAACTTCCACCAAAGATTTTCAATTGGATTAAGATCCGGACTATTTGCAGGCCATGACACTGACCCTATGTGTCTTTTTGCAAGGAATGTTTTCATAGGTTTTTCTCTATGGCAAGATGCATCATCATCTTGAAAAATGATTTCATCATCCCCAAACATCCTTTCAATTGATGGGATAAGAAAAGTGTCCAAAATATCAATGTAAACTTGTGCATTTATTGATGATGTAATGACAGCCATCTCCCCAGTGCCTTTACATGACATGCAGCCCCATATCATCAATGACTGTGGAAATTTACATGTTCTCTTCAGGCAGTCATCTTTAGAAATCTCACTGGAACGGCACCAAACAAAAGTTCCAGCATCATCACCTTGCCCAATGCAGATTCAAGATTCATCACTGAATATGACATTCATCCAGTCATCCACAGTCCACAATTGCTTTTCCTTAGCCCATTGTAACCTTGTTTTTTTCTGTTTAGGTGTTAATGATGGCTTTCGTTTAGCTTTTCTGTATGTAAATCCCATTTCCTTTAGGCGGTTTCTTACAGTTCGGTCACAGATGTTGACTCCAGTTTCCTCCCATTCGTTCATTTGTTTTGTTGTGCATTTTTGATTTTTGAGACATATTGCTTTAAGTTTTCTGTCTTGATGCTTTGATGTCTTCCTTGGTCTACCAGTATGTTTGCCTTTAACAACCTTCCCATGTTGTTTGTATTTGGTTCAGAGTTTAGACACAGCTGACTGTGAACAACCAACATCTTTTGCAACATTGCGTGATGATTTACCATCTTTTAAGAGTATGATAATCCTCTCCTTTGTTTCAATTGACATCTCTCGTGTTGAAGCCATGATTCATGTCAGTCCACTTGGTGCAACAGCTCTCCAAGGTGTGATCACTCCTTTTTAGATGCAGACTAATGAGCAGATCTGATTTGATGCAGGTGTTAGTTTTGGGGATGAAAATTTACAGGGTGATTCCATAATTTTTTCCTCAGAATTGAGTGAGTCCATATTTTTTTCCTTCTGCTTGGTCTAAAAAAGTAACCGTTACTGACTGCCACAATTTTTTTTCTTGATTTCGTATAGTGTTTCTGAAAGCCAGAAAGTTGCCATTTGAAATGACTTTAGTTTTGTGTCATGTCTGTGATCTGCTTTTTTTTTCTACAAAATTAAAAAACTGAATGAACATCCTCTGAGGCCGGTGATTCCATAATTTTTGCCAGGGGTTGTATATAGATGATTTACTGCCCACTGCTGGAACGGCGTGAGTCAGCAACAACAACACTACTAAAACTAACATGAACCACAAAAACTTTTAAAGCCCCAAAATCCTGAACTCCCATGGTGCATTGCAGCACAATGTCCACTGTTCACTGTTGAAATGTAATGTCACTAATTTCTCCAAAAATATTAGTCCTATCAACTTCCCCTTTTCGCAGTGTTCATCCTTGACCCAAAATACCACATGGAAAATGTCACCTCTCCCCAGTTTCTCTGTGATCAAAGCCATACACATACACACAGAGGCCACTTGGCTATTATAGATATTTATATTTTAATGGATTGGTATTACAGTTGCATTTTCATTCCTTCTCATGAGTTGGATAATGTATCTGTAAAGTTATGTTTATTCTAAACGTAACATCTCGTCATAATCGTTTAAAATGCCCTGCACAATGACACGCATTCACACATAGTGTTTTCGAATAGGTTGCACAATGTTCACGCAAGTAGCATGAAATTAATAAGTGCCAGAAATTTTTAACATTTTAAAATTTTCTTTGCACACAGTTCACGACACATTTACTCACTGGCACGCAAGACTGGGTGCCAGTGCGGAGATTAAAATTTGTGCAAATGTCAAGGTGCCTTAATCAAAGACACCTTTATCAGGCTGATTCTTACTGGAATGAATCATAGTTTTTATCTATTGGTGCACAGGGCACACGGCGGATTCATCAATGCGGCTTTTGAAGAATTCAATGCGGAAAAGCAGCAGCCACAGAACTTCAATGAAGCGGAGCACAAGGCTGTTTTCACAGGCTGCATTCACAACTGAACAACATGCACGTGCAGCTGCTTCAACTCCACTCAGTATGATTATTACTGACTGCATAGAAATTAATGCACATCACTTTAAAAACGCATCACCATGATACAAAAATCACATTCATGTCAACGTTGCAATTAATCCATAGTTCATGTGCATGTCTATTTTCTGGGTAAATACACAGCATCTCAAAAAACAAAAAACTGAATTCCGGGAATAACTGGAAAATCTTCATCTCGCTGACCGTAAGTATTCCAAAAAGGTATTGTTTGGGCCATCTGTGACTAAATGTTATGGAGTTATGGGGTAAAAACAGCAAAAATGGTGACAAAGGTCAATTTCAGTTTGTATAGGGGTCAAAAGTTAAAGTTGGTCCAGTTATTGGTTGAGCTGACACGGTTCTTAAAAAGAAATAGTTTGGACCATCTGTCATGCTTAGTGATGAGGCAACATCATATGTCAGAGAATCTAATGGACGCTGATCATGTTTGACCTTTACTTTGGAGACCAGGCATTCAACATGGTCAAAACTATTCCATTCATTAATCCTATTAGTTCAACCAGTAATTTTCATCATTTTAATAACTGAAACTGACCTTTGTCACTATTATTTCTGTTTTTATCTGATAACATTCAGTCACAGATAGTCCAAACTATACCTTTTTGGAATCATTATGACCAAATAAAAAATGGGGTATAATTTCAATATGACTGGAGCATTTTTATATTTTGACCCCTCTGTAATTCTTTGCTGGCTATAGTTACCACCCCGGGATGGACACCATACATTTTGTATCATTCATGGTACACTGAGGCTGGATTGTAATTGTAGTGTAGTCCCCTTAAGTGGTACTGATTAGGCAAAAATTGACTCATGGGAAATATAGCCTAATAACTGCTCGACACGTACGGGCAACACGCGTAGCATTTTTTTTTGGTATTGTGGGGACACTATTCACTCTTCTAATAAGCCTGCACTGATCTACAAACACAAGGACATCAAATGGATTTACAATCATTTACACAGCTGTCTGGATTTATGAGTGTTTTGGAGCTCATCATCAATGGTACCAGAATTGTAAGAGAACTTTAACGAAATGTTCATGCATGAGGTGCACTTTCTGTAGCATTTCCAACTGTAAAAAAACAAAAACAAAACAAAAAACAAAACAACAGTTTGTACTTGTTGTGTTTCCAATTCATTCATAAGGACGTAATATGACAAAATTCTACCTGCAGGTGAGTCTGTACATTTCCTCAGGGGTTTGTGATAACTGCAGGGAC